>NC_084971.1:13815688-14115688 GCF_963691925.1 Scomber scombrus | reverse complement strand
GGTCAGGCAGTAAAGGTGAGCAGATTAGAGTGACGTGGGGGCTGAGTTTGGAGGCTTGGCCCTGTCAGAGGTAGATGGCTAATCTGTGAAGACGTTCGATTACCACAAACAGAAGAGGAGCGTGGAGCAGCACTCCACCCACACGCTGAAACGATACTACCATGCGCCACGGTCACTCACCCTTGGGTGTGATATTAAGTAGCGGAGCAAACTTTAAAGATGCAATGAATGAATTGTTTACTATTACACATTGCAATGGGAATATTAGTTCAACCGTCATGATGAACTATTATGTTTCAATTACATAATTTTAATTAAATTCCTAAAACAGAGTATGTGTGTGTGTCAAGGGAGATAACTTTTAATCTATCTGCATTTGACTAATAGCTATAAAATCATACAGTATACAGTATAGTTTTCAAATCAATTCTGCCACTGTCAACTCCGCTCTTCTGTTGAGGAGTGTAGGGGTGAGTCTGCATTTGACCCGCCACTTGTCTATGTCTAGTGGCACCATCCCAAAAGTTTCAGGAAAAGTATGAAATGACTGATATTCCTAACCACAGACTATAAGGCTGCTGCAATATTTTCTTCTTCTGCATAGTTGTTCAAGATTCAAAAGCACTGCGTGCTGAAAAACAGAGACTGAAACTGACTTTGACATTTGCATGTCTGTCTGTAAAGGTTTAAGAGGAGAAACTGGAGTTGCTGTGCTTTCACATTTCATCAAATCTGATTTTCCCTTGAGAAAATTATTCCAGTCACGGCTGTTGTTTGGCGGTTTATGCTGAGGCCATGGGGTCTTAGCTCAACAGTTAAAGAATAATCCACTTAAACTGCCTCTTTAAGTAGCTTGACTACCCTGTGTTGTGCCTTGCATGCGCTTCCTCTGGTTAATCCTGGTGTGTGAAGACCTGGAAATTGGTCAGTGCTAAGGCGAGCTGCACGGTGGGATTTCCGTTCTAGACGTCATAGTGAGAGACACCTGATGTCTCACCACACAAATATCAGATAAGAGCAGTTGGGGTCAGCTCATGAGGATGATGACAGATGTCTCGATGACATCAAGACATAAATACAAAAGCCAAAGGGCAAAAAAAAATTCTCAGCAATTATCTGTCATACATAAATTATTTGTTAAAATGTAAATGATGTAATATAAAACACGTTACTGTTGAAGTGTAAAATGCTATTTTTATTCATCCACCAAAATTATATCAAAGAGGAGCTCCTTCAAAAATGTGCCATGGTTTTCATTAAAAGCTGTCTGGAACAGAAGCTTCACCAGTAAAGTTTAGTCTATGCAACAATGTCTTTGTATGAAAGAAATAAACTAATCCCATTCATTAAATACTGTAGCAGTGGACCCAAACAATGGCATTACGCTAATCTCTTAAGGGGGGAAGGTGAGACACAATGAGAACAACACCAGTGCCAGTAAAATGTAATCTAGGTAAACTAGATTGTTTTCTTTTCACGTGTAGTCATTTGTACAGAAAAATTACATTTTGAGAAAATAGTAGTTACTCCAAAAGCCATCATCAGGAACAAGTAAATGTATCGGAAACAACCGCTCATAAATACAGATATGTTTTAAATGTCATTGGATCTCTGAGTGTATACCACTATTTTTTCCTTGAACGTATGGTGTAAAAACAGGTGTCTCATGTGAGTCACTTACAAAGAGAAGAGGGTTGGTTCAGACAGACAAAAAAGAGAAAATCGACTGGTCAGACTGTTTTTAAAGCACATACAGACATCACCCAAGAGAGTAATTACCTGCAGTTGACTCAGGGACCACTCTCTCTCTTTCTCTCTCACACACACACAGATACACACATTTAATCTTGCATGCCAAGAGAATTGTTTCAACTTTCCATCAGCGCATCCGACAGGACATTACAGTGTGGATTAACTATGGTAACAATGTCCACATAAAACATATTCATACTTTAATGATGCCATTCTTTGATTCTTTGTCCATTCAATTATATATATATATATATATATATATATATATATATATATATATATATATATATATATATATATATATATATTTGTTAGGGCCGGGACTCGATTAAAAAAATTAATCTAATTAATTAGAGGCTTTGTAATTAATCGCATTTTAATAGCATATAAATATTTGACCTGAGAACAGTGAGAAGTAATTTTTTTCACATGGATTTTTAGTATACGATTGAATAATGAATGAATACATAAGCTTAAGCAACAAAAATATTGTTTATTTTTGTTCAAGTCCAACAGACCAGTGCAATTTTTGCCATTAAGTGAAGCAATAGCATATTTAGAAATATAGTACATTTCAGAAATTAGCTAGCTACCACACTAGCGTCCACGCTAGCTGCTATATGTTTTGCATTGAGGTGACACTTGAGGCTCGATGTGCTGCGGTGATATGTGAATTCCTAGTTGCATAGCTTGCACACAACCATGCTCTTATCGACACTTCCATCCGTTCGTTTTTTGTAACAAAATTTCCCATCCACGGGGCCAACCAAAGCGGTCTCATCAGCTACTTCGTTCATGTTCACTGTAGTTTGTTGTTGTCTGAACTACGCTAGTTGGTGCTCCAGTATAATCGGTCCGCCTGAAACTCATCCAGTGAGAAACGTTCCGCGGTGCAAAAATAAGTGTGATTAAAATGCGTCAATTTTTTTAACGCATCAATTATTGTGTAATTAATTAATCTTAATTAACGCGTTAAAGTCCCGGCCCTAATATATATATATTATATATATATATACATATATCGATGCTCCTGTTAAAAATTCCGCTTTTCAGTGTATTTAAAACAAGCTGCTACCAACATAAGAAAACTAATGTCTGACTGAAATGTTAATTTAATGAGAAAAGTACTCATTAAATTAAAAAGCTATGGTCTGTGTAGGAAAATCATTGTCTTTAACATGCTTGATGTATCTCAACACGTTTTTGAAACATTTATCCTATTTTTGAGAGAGCTGGACTGGACAGAACTGCCACTGTAAAGCAGTCTCATACACTTGTCAGCTTAAGCCCAGTTTTTCCAGTCACTTGCACAGTTAACACCATGAAGTGTTTTCTGTGCCCCCCCTAGACCTCTGTAGATGGGCCAATCGAGTCTGCTCTAATAATCCTCAGCAGGAGAAAGCTCTTCCAGTAAGTGAGCTGAGCTAAACTGAGCCACGCCAGTGAGTGTGAACAGCAGGGAATACACCATAGCTACAATGGAAATGTGGTAATGGTGTGGAGCTTTTTACTCTTCCACCAACATTTCCTAAATATCACCAATGAATTGTCAACATGAGATGTAAAGGCTACATTGATGTGAATGGCATAATCAGACCCGATTCTGTAGCTATTAAATCTAAATATTCACCATAGTCAGCCCTAATATCTGGTGAGCGTAATAACTTTGAAATTTAATTCAAGAGGAGGAGAGAGGGATATCTCAAATCCCTCTCACTGGATTAACAACCCAGACATCTGAGCAGCTCAGAGATCAGCGTAGCATGTGTACTTGACTCTCTGTGTGTGTGTGTGTGTGTGTGTGTGTGTGTGTGTGTGTGTGTGTGTGTGGGTGTGTGTAAAGTACTTAAGTAACACAAATAAATCAGCCACTTCCTGGCAATCCTGACAGAGGCTAGTGCTTGTCATGTTGCTGATTAATATTAAACTCTAAACTAATCTGTGAGACAAGCTGCTTTTTTCCACTGGTTTTTTTGCACCTGCAAGATTACAGCAAAAATAGCCTGCTCCAGGTTGATTTGCCAAAAAAACAAAAACAAAAAACCTGTCTGTACTAAAAAAAAACAAGCCTGCATGCAAGTAAGGACCCACCTCGGCTCTGTAGGGGAGGAATAAGGCAGAGGCGAGGTTTCCTGTGATGCCACTGAGGATGTAAATGATGGAGATGCGGACCCAACCTGCCAGCTTCTCCAGGTCTCTAAGTATGGTCATCTGGAACACCACTGACACCACGCAGTGTAACAGTCTACACACACAGAAAACACATCAGGCTAATAGTAGTATTAATTTTAACACACTGCATTTTTTCTGAAAGCTCTTTTGGACTTGAGGGATTTCCCAGGTCACAAGAATTAACAGTAAGACTTGCTCATGTGAGTAAACAGCTCACGAGCAGCAGGGCCTCATTTACAAACATGTCATTAGGTTTGAATCCTGAAGGGTGCTGACATGTTGAAACCACTTGGTAATCGTTCTGTTTAAAACAGCAATGTTGTACACAGCTTATTGACTCAACAGCGTAATCTTAACCTTTTGTTACAGCATATCAAACATTTTCTCAGTGCTACTGAGCAGTTATGAAGCGATGTGGTAAAATCTATACCCCAGTGGCTAATGGCAATTTGAGAAATTGAAACTAGAGCCCTATCAAAATTTATTAAAAAATATTAACTTTAAAAAACAAAGTAAATCTTTGCATACCCAGCATGGAGGAAGAGAGAGAGCCAGAGACGGTAGAACTGATCAGGAACATCGGGGTTCAGGAAAGGCAACAAACCGCACACATCATCTAGACAGTCAACCTGCACAAAGATAGTGTATGAGTTCAGAAATATACTAACACTAACAGACACACACACACACACACACACACACACACACACACACACACACACACACACACACACACACACACACACACACACACACACACACACACACACACACACACACACACACACACACACACACACACACACACACACACACACACACACACATAGATATAACATGCAAACACACTACCTGTGAGCACAGTGTGGCTTCCTCGTGGAAGTAACCATGCATGAAAGAGCAATATTCTCTGGTCGTGATCTCACATCTACAAAAGGGACAAGAAAAATTAAAAATTTCCAGATGCAGTGATCAAGCAAATGATTAAGAGTGGGACTTAGATCATGATGAGACCTTTAAGTCTGTAAAACATCACTCAACAGTAACAATATCAGCCCACATTTCTCACCTGCCCTTAGTTCCTATGCAGCAAGGCCGGCCCTTAATGTTACAGTCCATGTGTCTGTAGCCTGTGTGGTTCCACGCCTTGGGAAGTGTACACACCTGGAAAAAGACGGGTAATAAGAAATAATGCAACATACAATCAATCACATTTTTTTTGTAAGCCTCAGACACAGAGACAAGCATTGGAAAAGGTGCATAAAAATATTTTGTCTGAACACAGAAGTGATCAAAAAAATAAATAAATTAGTAGCAGTGTTCCCTCACCGGCCACTGGGTGATGTCATCTGCCCACGTGTGAGGCTCTAAAGAGGCGGGCTCTTGACACACTCTGTTCACAGCATGCAACACGGGGGGAAAAGAGAGGGTTTGAAAAAATGTAATCCACGTTGCTGAGCCAATTTTAACATATAAGTTTCAAATATTAAAAAAAATATAAGTTTCTCACCTGGGATCCTGGTGACAGACAGAGCCAGAAGACCTGAAGGTCGTACCCACAGGCTCTTTGTTCCATTTCATAAAGGTGGCCAGTGTCTCCTGAATAAACAGTGGTTTAAATGTTTAAAACAGTAGTATTTTGCTTTATTTCATAGGTTCACAAGCAGATTAAATAATAAACAGCAAACAGTTGATATCACTGGCAGTTAACTTACGTTTTTAAAAACATTAATGTAATTATCTTTATGTACCAGCATGTGTTTAAGAGTGCATACTGTTTCTATTTTGTAAGTAATTTCTTACAAACTTTCACTGACAGACCAGAGCAAAGTCTTACACACTGACACGCTAAGATACTAAGCATCAGGGTGAGAGAGAGAAACCACGTACAGAGCAGTCTTTGCTGTGGGTCTGCACACATCCAGAGTTGTCATTCTGAACGCAGCAGCCAGATTCTCTCTCCAGGTCTTTGGCCTTCTGGATCAGTTGGACTATCTGTGTGTCCTGACGGATGCATGGCGAGAACTTGGCCCCAAGGTGGATCAGATCCTCCTAATAAGAGGGAAAAGGATGGTAAAGATGTACAAATGTTGAAAACCCACACATGTTAAAGGGATTTGCGGGAAAGAAAAACTAAAAATGAAAAAGAAAATTAATGAAACATGGCTGGTCAAGTAAATCCTTAAATAGCAACAGCATTTGACAGGAAATGCAGTAAAGAGTAAGTGTAAAATTCATGAGGGTGTAACCCAACTACTCGCATAGGATGAGATTTAAAGTGTGTGGTGACATCCAGACTGACTTACAAATTACAAACCCATATTTTCAGCAGCTAAATTGAGACCAGCAAGTGACTTACAGAACTAGGTCCGATCCAGAAGTTCTGCTGTTGGATAAACTTGACACTCTCATAAATGCCTTTGTTCTTGAGCACCTATAGAGGGCGACAGAGTGACACAGATGGCTAGGAAAGTGCTTAACAAAAAATTTACAGACTAAGTGTTGTTGATTTATGAGACAATAAAAAACAAACACATTTTGTCTGTTTTTCAGTTTGTTGGGATAAAAATAAGATAAGATCACATTCAATTTTCTCTCCATAATCAATCTTTCAGCAACAAATAGTCAATAGTTACTGAAAAGTTACCAGCTTTGATGATCAATTTAAAAAAAAACAACTGCATTTTGACACTACAGAATGTCAAAAAATGTTGTTTTTTATTATTTCACAGTAGACCTACTTATTCTTTAATGCATAGATATTTTGCAAACAAGTGTCTCAATTTTCAAGAAACTGGTAATTGTGTGTAAAAAGATTTGAAAATTTCACCCACCAGTTCAGTCGTAGAATGTTGTGCAAACCCCACAGGGGCAAAACCATATGTACAACAGGCCAGCAAAGTGATGACTATGTGGACAAAAGTGATCCAGTAGGTGAAGTAGGGCCTGAAACACAGCAGAGGATTTGACTGTAAATCATGTAGAACAATCAGAAATCATGACAGGCCAATACTGATCAATCCTGGTGTAAAAAAATTACATAACACTGGAGAAAAATGTTTGTAATCTAATTAATTTATCTTAAAAATGACTATAACCTGTAAATCACCACAATTCTCTCTCTTGACAGCTTTTGTGTCGCTTTTTACAGTTAAAACTGCCCAAAAATCTTCAACAATAAACCCCCCAACTACAGCAGCTGACTTCATTCAGTAGTTTTTCTCTCTCTCTCTCTATCTGTAAGCCAATTAACTCCATTAGAACGTCCTTTACATCTATTAATTCCGTACCTGTGGCTGTGGAAGTCATCCAACTGTTTCTGGACGTTGCTGCTGAGACTGCGTCGATAGTGCCGGTTCAGCCACTTCCCCACAACGCCCATGCCATACTGACGCTTCTGTTTGTCGAATGCAAAGTGCTTCACTTGGGAGGCGATACGACGACCGCGGCGAGGATGACTTTTCTCAGGTAATACTGTTGGTGTCCTGAGTGTTCGAGAAATGTCCTTACTGGGTTTTGGGAAGAAGGTGAGTAAGTAGGAAAGAATTTAACAATGGAAAGAGAGGGGGGAGGGGGGGACAAAAGAGGTGGTTTTAGACAAAAAAGGTAAAAATATGCAATGCAATAAACAACACAAGAAAATCTAAAAAGTATGTCTGCATTGTTATTCAGTGGTTTTATTGCCATATCTATTATTATATCCATCTGATGAGAACTACAGGAGCATCAGTGACTGCTAAAAGACTATACATGTTTATAGATTATGTTTTTGGTTGTATAATCACTCACAGGCTTGGAAACCCATGATCAGGCTGGTCACAGGGAGCAAAAGAGGCAGACATGGGAGGTGACTCAAATACATCATCAGCCATAGAGTACAACTCATCATGGGCATCGACCTATGCAGCAGAGGTTACAGAGGTCACAGAGGAAGAGAAAGAGCAGTAATTAATGAGCAGCCAGGCATCATACGTGTTTAGTTCAGGTAGGGGGGAATATAGGACACCTAAGATCTGTCCAACATTCCTATATTTCAGTAAGGTTTGACAAATATAAACTTATTAGAAATGAATGTTCAACCTCTCATCTCCACTTTGCAGCCTCTTTCAAGCAGCAACTAAATACAGTCCAATGGTCAGACTGAGCAGGAGAGATGGAAAAAGAGACTAGAGAAAAACCTTTTAAATCTACAAGGGAGAAAGAAAGCTGTGGCATGAGATAAGAAATGGAAACAGCCCTTCCTGAATGGCGTAACATAATGTGAGAGGAATAAGAGATGTATATAGATCGCACAGCTGCTGATCTGGAAGAAGATGTGTGTTTCAACATGTTGTTGACTGTTGCAGAAAAGAACACAGATGAAAAGCAGGATAAATATATAGAAGAGGAAGTGATTGCTGAAGAGAAGGCTGATAAGAGACACAGAAAAGCAGTGGAAATGATATCTAAATAATGAAACGTGACTGCTGGCAATACTACAGAAGAGAAAGCAAGTACAGGAAGACCTGTGAACAATGAAAAAAAACCTGCTAAAGAGTATTCCAGCAAAGAGAGAAATTGCTGCAACGGCATTATTAAGAGGATAGAGTAGGAGCTTGCTGACCTTGCTGAAGAAGAGCGACTCAGACGTATCTGCAGAGTCCACAGTGTCCTCGTCCATCCAGCTGGGCCTGACAAAGCTCCTCCTGGGGAAACTGCGACCTGTCTGGGAGCCTGCCAAGCCACTACGACCCTGCACAACACACACCACATAATAAATGATTTCATACATGCATTATGCATTTTAGAACGGTCCAGCTCTACTCTACATAGAAATAAGTTAACAGGAATATAAACACTCAGAGCTGTGTTCTATTTTAAAGGGAATGACTAAACATGCATACAAACATAAACAAAACAACATCTCCATAACTTACCAAACCTACGCTGGAAAACCTTTAACCCCTAAATATGTTATCCCCCTGTGGGATTGTTGATAATAGCAATATATAAAATTGTGTCTGATATCTATACACATTTTTTATTACACTCAGGAAATCAGATATTTCTTTATTTATCTATGTCATTTACAAAATCAAAATACATATTATTTACCACTCCTACTGCTATTTAATATTTAGTTGTATTAATTTTGCCTATTTAAGCAACAAAAGCGGATTACAGATCTTGGTGTCAAGTAATTTCACATTGCACAACGGCTTATGTTTTCTAAATCTGAAAACGCCATGAAATCTATTTACAGTTTACAGCACCTTTAACTGACTGATTGCAACTTTAATTGCTAGATTCTGACTAACAATTAAAGTTGGATTGTAACATGACCCATTTCTGAACTTTTCTCAAATTCCCTTGAAAGTTTTCTGACAACACACAGGTACCCCACCCACCCTCAGCAGGTTGGACGCAGCTCGGATGCTCATGCGGGCGACGGACTCCCTCTTACGTCTGGGGAAGCGACTGTACCCGGAGCGCTGGCTGGTGAAGGAGCTGAGTGAGGTGACCCCTGGCGTGACGGGAGCCCCATGGGTGGTGAGGGGCGTCCTGGGGGAGCGATTGTCCACCTCATCTTGACAACGGAAGGCTCGTCCCCGTGCCAGGGGATCCACAATCTAGCAAAAACAATGGATTATAATCACCCACATATAAATATTTGATTGACACTATGACATTAACACGAACCTACATCTTTTATGAATCCTCTTCCAAAAGCTGACTTTGAAGAAAAGGGTAGTGAGGTCAATACAGGAGAGAAAAGTGAGTCACTCAGAGATGATAATCAACCTTTGCTGAGTTGATAGCACTCACACTGAAAGAGAACTGCTATCACTTGCCTGTGTATGCATGTATATGTGTAAAATATGAGGAAGAAAAACAGCGTTGCTTATCACTGGTCCTCTCCATTAGAAGAGCAAACAGGTACAGAGTCCAAAAAACAGGTGAAGGTAAGCAACAGAGGGAAAACTTAATATTGGATTGTGAGTAGATGAGTATGGCTGTCTGATAAGGACTGAAGAGAGTGACATGATTCATCTGGGGCACAGATGCTCCACGTCTATCACCATAAAGCGCTCTACATTATTAAAGCCAGACACATTATTCTCCACTCTCCTTGCAACTTCACTCTCTCACCATTTCTTTTTGGTCCTGTCCTTCTTCAGAAACCTTTCAGTGTCATAACATAAAACAATGCAGGGGGGGGGGGGGGCGCGCGACCAGAACCCGTGACAAAGACCCTGGTATATCTCATCTCAGCTGGATTAGAGTGTGTAAGTTAGGGCACAGAGTGATCACAGGCCTCTGTGACAGCAGAATACCTTGGGCAACTTGAGTGCGGCTGGGGAGTCCAGGCCCTGGTCGATGCTTGTGGCCGTGTCAGGCTCTCTATATTGGGCCTTCAGCTTGCCGTAGCGTTGGCTGCAGTGGCGCAGGCTCTTCCTGTGCCATATCTGCTGTTTGGTCTCACAGTCTTCTCCCACCCCAAACCACTCGGCCGTATTCCTGCAGGTGAAGAGTGAGGAGGGCAGACTAAGTATCACATATTGAGTCTCAAACAGGAAGGTCAGATGATATTAACACTGCTGTGAATGAAGTATATGGAGCGTAATATAATGACATCTATGAGTCATATCAAAGTCAAACTGGACAACATAATGACGAAGATGATGGAAAACTTGTAAATTGATCCTATTCATGTGTGCCTTTGTTAAAGACACACAACAAATGTAACAAAGATAACTGAACTTTTTAGCACCCTCAGATACATTTGACATTATTCCTGTAATTTCTGTCTATGCTTAACCACAAGATTCATGGAATATGTTGTTGATGAATGTATGTTTGATATATTTATTGTATGTTTTTTATTGATTTGAGGGACCTGAAGAGGAAGTTTCTGTGAACAAACTACAGGGAACTGAACTTGCACATATGATATGTTGGGTAAATGACCTGCGAGGAACTAAACTTGCATTTCCTGTATACACTTGGGTGTAGGAAAGTTATTTCCTTTTTCTATGGGTTTATTCGTTCATTGCCTTTTTACTGTGCATCTGTACTTTAGTCAATGTAGGGTTTGGCTTATTAAAAATCTTAACTTCTAAAAAATGGAATCCATGTTTTCTTAGTTTTATCGTTATTATTGTAATCGTATCTGTTTATGTCTTTGTTTTGTGAGACTTTACTGTTTCTTGAAAAGCAATAAAAAGTGAATTGTAAAAAAAAAAAAGAAAATTAAATTGCTGGATAGCGCCCTTCCATTGTTGAATGGTGTGAAGAAAAACATTAACACAAACACACACACACACACCAAACTCTCCTTCTTACTTGCGAATGCTTTGTGAGAGCGAAGTTTGTCTTCCAAACTTTGACCTCCTGTCCCTGGCTGAAGAGCTTCCATCTCCAGCTCCACCGATGCTCTCTGACGCAGACCCGGCTGCTTGGCGACTCACACTTTTTTTCAGAGACGGCCGGAGAGGCTGGGCAGAGAAAGAGAGAAATTATGTTACTGCATGGTAATTGTCTTTTAATATGATGTCTGTCCACACAGAGTGGAACATTTAAACTTTAATCAGTGTTCTCAATGATCACTGCATGCAGACAGTGTGCTGGAGGTTTTAATTTACGTACTTCACTGCTTCAAAACTCATTTAGAATACAGATTTATTCACAACTAAAGAGGCACTGCAGTATATGTATATGATCTTAACAAAAGACCAGTTACTAAAATGTAGAAATAATCCAATAATCTAAGCTAAGCAGGGGAGAAAAATAATGCATGTATTACTGTATGAATATGTATAAATCTGCATAATTACATACAGATTGACTGCTGTACTTTACTGCCTAATTAAATCTCTAATCAATTACAGAGAATTAATTATTGCAGGACCGCCTGAAAGGAACATCTCAGATGACATTTCTATTAAATTATAAGACTATTAGGTAGTTATTGTAGTGACTACAATAATGTGGATCAGTGGCTAAATCCCAGTTTTCAGCTGCTTGATTAAATGCACATTTAATGTGCACATGAGAGTGTTAAACCAATCTGTATTGCAGAGTTTTGTTAAAAGCCACAACGACACTTGTCTCACTTGCTGTTTTTAGTGTTTTTCTGTTATGTGGTGTGCAGTGAGTCCTTAGAGAGTCCATTATCTTAACCTGCAGTCACACTGCTGCTCATAAAGTTAATGGTCTTGTCATTCTGGTGGTAAATGGAGCTTGAAGCTAAGAATAAGTGAGCCAGATGTTCAGGTTGAGGCTATGAGCCTGTTGAGATCAGGAAATACGCTATCTCACTTTCAATCCACTATCAGGGTGTTGTCACGGAAAACAACATTAACTCATACAAATTACACAGTCTTGGACACTTTATTTAGAAATAGTACACTTAAATCTCTCTGTAAGCTTGACAGAAAAGTTTAACAATCTTAGCATCAGTAAATCACAGGTAAATGGTGTGTTTGTATAACACAGACCCTTTCCAACAACTGTTGTTATTATTAATAAATTAATCGTACAGACCCTACAGAGACTGACTGACTAACTTTTGATTTACTACATTCTTACTGAATGTTTATATGGTAACAGTTATTAAACAAATGCAGCAAAGAGTGCACAAATAAATAACTGTGTTGTATCGTCGTGTGTTTGCATGACATGATCCTGGCAATAAGTGCACATGTAGAACAGGACCTTGACAACTCCCTGACCCCCCTCTTTGGTGTGCAAAGGCTCTTGACAAAACTTAAAAATGCATTTTACAACAGTAGTTGCTCTTAGAAAGAGTTTAACAGTAGCATGCAATGCTCCAAACTCTGCCCACCAACTACTTTGTGTGGCTGAAATGCCAACGTTTGTGTTCTGAGTATGGGGCCTCCAAGGGGTAATGTGTGGCCTTACCCCATAAACTGCAAGACAGCTGTCCAACATGCCTCCCTGCCCCAGCAAATGGCAAATACAGAGGAACAGAGGGAGAGTATGCTACTCCATTAACACGTTTTGAACCCATTTGAACTTTTAAAAAAAATGACTGGCCCTTTTTCTGTTCCCCTGTATTTGCTAACTCTAGCTCAAATGATCAGTAGGCATGACTTCTCCTTTCACAGTATCTGTCCATCAACCACAGTGCACAACAATAGTTGTATGCTGAATGTTAGAGAAAATAAAGAACATATTTCTATCCAAATGTGGCCTGCAGCGTATCCTCTAAATCAACATACCAAGCAAAACTCATGTTAATTAGAGTCCTCCCGTCTGCTTTTAACCTCAATTTTCAGCCACATACTAAAGATCTGCTGAGGTCAGGTTGCTGAGTGATGCATCTTTGACAAAGCAAAAGTACACAGTATATCCTCATTTTTGTGATACTGCTTACATCTGCTCTTGGCTAACCCCTATTTATCTGCTTTTTTTTGAATAAGCTGAAGTTCATATGGTGAGTAGTACATGGTGTTAAACCTGACTGTTGTGCTCGAAAAGGGTTCAAACTTTTAATGTTCATGGGTCAAATTTGACATGTGTTTTGAATTCATTACAAGTAACGATTAGAGGATTTTATTACAACTATTTTGTTTTGTTGTATTTTTTGTTACTCATGATGGCTTAGCAACATAAACAACCCATAATTACAAAAACAGGGTTAAATTTGACCTTTCTAAATAGGCATTTAAAAAAAGAAAAAGGAGGAAAATTTGTTTTATGATACTTCATTGTGGAGGGTTAAATTTTACCTGAACACTGTAGGAGGGTTAATTAATAAAATATCTATTTTTTTAGGCAACATTTTACTTTATCTTTTTGTGAAGGTTACACAGTATTAATTCAACACCAATGGTAAAGTGCTTTACATTAGCACTATAAGAAGAGGAAATGGCTATTCACACCTTTTGAGTCACAACCTGTATGAAGAGGCCAGGTGGCGAAAGACTAGTAGAGGTCAATATAGTCAACGTACCTGTTTTGCAGGGTCATGGGACATCGTCTCCTCAGGTGGAGGTATCATTATTACCAGGCTCGGTGGCTTCTTGCTCTTTAGACGGCTATCTGATTGGCCCCCGTTTGGAGGCAGCTCATCCCCCTCCTGTGATGCCATCCTATCAGAGTGCTGGAGAAGAGATAAAAATAATGTATGTAATGTATGTTGTTATCCATACAAAAGTGTACAACCAAAACATTTATGTCACATAAGATGTAAACTAAATGCTATACAATAATACAAACTGAACAAAATTGTTTGTTCTGTGCCTTATCTATTTTCAAAACTGTCCCTAAAATGTGACATGTCTATTCAAATGCATTCACACGAGTTATCACAACACAATATTATCAAGCAGTATTATTCTCTGCACCAAGTTTTGGAAACTTTTGTCTAAAATGGGAATCTGCTCTCCTGTGGTTTTGTATTATTGGAATCATACTCAAAATAAATGGCACTGCTTGAGATTGTCCACACTAAACTGCTCAGTCTGAAGTGGTCGAGCTTCAAGATATGACTAAGAGGAATATACTTAGAATTCAATATTTATACCTGCAGAGTCTTATTTTTTGGCCACTCAGGATTAGCGGAAACAAGCTGTAAATACAACACTTCCTCATTATCACCTGATTAGACGATGGGTTAAACCTGTTAGAAAACAATTTCCTATTATTTACACATAGAGCAGATGACTTCACCAAAGGAAATGTTTGTTAAATACTCCACACTGTTCACCAGTGAGTCTCTAGCTTTGTCTGTCTGCCATTTGGAGCTGGGTGGGTAGTATAGAGTAGAGTGGATTTTTAAAACTCTTTGTGAAAGAGAGCTGATCGCTACAGACAAAAATGACCCTATGAGAGCAGTGAGAGTGAACAATAACATTAAAGTCGAGGACCACAAAATCAAAAGTCATGTGATTTATTGCAAATAATAAAAATATTGATTATAGCCAAACGCTTCCCAAATAAGATTACAGGCAAATTCCTGTAATCTAGGAAACAAGATTACTGAATACTTCATTGACAAAAATGTCACTTAGGGCCGGTTTCTAGTCCAAGACTACTTGTTTCTCAATGGATATTTTCACAGAGTCTGGTCTTTAATTTAGGACTAGTCTTAATCTCTGTCTCAGAAACTGGACCTTGGTATATCAATCAACAGCCAATCTTATCTGAATAAAACTGGAATGAGCAAATAAACACTGGAACAACATAATGATAATTATGAAAATAAAACTGGACTGTATTGAACATTTCTGAAAGTAAATAGCCTATCTTGACTAGTGAATATATGCATATAGCACTATAAATGATATAATAGTATGCCTGTGTGTGGTCAGGATCACAGGTGCACTGTAAAATGAGTTAGTGAGACGTCTCTTTTGAAACACCGGCTCACTCTGTGTTTTGTGTCAAATTTGTGTACACAGAGGACCCACACCCTTCCTCAATAACCTCAACAATAAAAAAGGAAACTATTTCAGTCTATCTAAACACACAGCCACTTGAACTAATAGCGGCAGGCTCTCTTCCAGCTTAATCTTAAAAAAAAATAATTGAAAACTTCCCTCACTTTGTGATTACATTAGAAAGCCAATTTTCTTAAGTGGCTCTTAAAAGGTTAGGCATTCACTTACAGCTGATGAGAAATGTGTTATATTAAACATAGAAACCTCATTTCTACACAGTGCTTCTGTGATTGATTTAAGTTAATGTAATTACAAAGGAAGAGGTGGGGTGAAAGGAAGGGGAGATGCCCCTTTCACACTTTTGCACTTTGATCTTAAAAATATCAATCAACAAACAGGGAACACAAATAATTAAATAATAAATATCAGTCACTGCCAACCATGTACAAACAGTAGTAACAGTGCAAACATGGTTTAAGATTTAGTTCAATTTATTCAGATGTATGTATATATTTAATTTATATCACAGATTAAATTATACTGATTCCAGGAATCCATGTAAAACAGGAGAAAAAGCTCCCAAACAGGTCAATGGAAATACTCAAAAAAAGGAAGGGAGCCTTCAGATCCAAACATCGAGATTTAATCTGTTCAATATGTGCATGAATACAGACTCTAAAAGGAATGAAAAACACAGCAGAGGTTTGGATCAGCAGCTACTCTGGAGTGCAGCACTTTCCAAGCTTGACGCTCTTCCTCAGGCATCGTCCTAAGCTTACAGTTCATGCACATATTGAAAATGTTAAATTCTCTCACTGTTTTGCATTAGATGGCTCGCTGCCTTTTATCTGAGTTAGACTGAAAAATAAAGTACTGATTTGCATGTGAAAATATCAAAGTTTCTAACTCAGAGACCAAAAGTGGGCGACATAGTGCACGGTAAAACTTCATACACAGACTTGAGCCTCTAATGAAAAAGATACACCGGCTGTGGAGCTGCCCGCAGTGACAGTGGATGACATCACCACGATCAATAATGCTCTGAAATCATCACGCGTCCTCCAGGTGGTAAGTAATCTATACACCCTTCCTTCTGAGTTGTTAACAGCCAAGCTCTGCTTATTATTGACTGCACATGATGATGATGATGATGATGCACATACGAGTCGCTCTGAATGAGATCATCAGCCAATACAGATATCGTAGACCCAACTATTTAAAAAATACTCAAAGTACCAGTAAAGAGCAGTGTCAGTGTTTACAATAAACGCACCAGTGATACTGAACTACCTGTTATCAATACACAGTGCCATATGTTGGGTGAGTGCTATTCATGTTAAATCTCAAGCATTCACATACTGTACAAAACAAATGAATCATAAAATCACATCCTCTGTTTTCTCATTTCAGTTAATGTAACAGCGCAGTTGTCGTGGCACCCAGGACCGGTCTCTGTCTGCTTAAGGACAGAAAAATACTGTCAAACTTACTTATTGGCGTCTTCTAGTTTTTACCAATCATAGTCAACAGCGGCGCAAACAGCCGGTCTATTCCTGGAACGGAGATTGTCTTGTAGCGTTATAGTATAGAAATCAACAGCGCTGCAGAAATATCCCTATGGTGTGACAAGCCCTGGCCAACACATCCATTATGTTATTATGGTCTTGAAAGCCTTGAAGCTGTTCTTGACTTGTGGTTTACAAAATCAATTTGAGACCCTGGGTGTCTGTGGCAGGAATGGCAGCAGCAGGGAAACCTGACACCGGCTCAGTCAATAGTCTCCTGCTTCCACCACAGAGCCAAAACACGCTTAGGCAGAGCTTCACGTATTGTCCGTGTCACTTACTTTCACCCAAAAAATTACATTTCTGTAACATGTTTATGCCAATATGGGTGTACATTTCAATTTGCCAACAGTGTTTTTAATTATATGTGATTACAAGCTCGGACTGAAAGCCTGACTCAGCCCCCCTTGAGACAGAGAGGAGGCTAATGACAATCTAACCTGTGGTTTAGTGGAATAGCAGGTAGGGGCTGGAACCCACCCACTTAGATAATGAAATAGCTAGAAATTTCACTAATGGACAGAGTGCTTAAGTGGCGGAGAGACTGCTGCTGACCACAGTCTATCAGTGCAGACAGACAGATGTTAGGATCCACACAGGAAGACTTATATGAAGGGACTACATGTTGTATTCTCCAGAGGGAAGATAACGCAGATAACATAGAGCCCGAGGTGAGGCACTAAGCAGGCACCAGGAAAAAGACTGATGATACAACATCAGCTGTACATACTGTACCAAAACCTGTAAAAATCTTTAAATTACAAATATTCTAAAAAAATAAATCAGTTTTTCTTCCAAGAATATAACAAGGGGCAGAATATAAAGGATGAAAACTACATCACTTTCAATTAAATGTATGATGCCACTCTATAGGTCTTGTTTAGCAACATTAGTATGATTTTGTCTGATATGCTTGTTTGATTTGTTGAGAAATGTCATAAAAATTATCATCTCCTTCGCTGTGATTACACGTCCCAAAGAGTGACACGTCAGGGGAGGAGGCATGTGCACTATGACATCATCCATCGCTAATGTCGTCACATGACCTGGAAAGTACAATTTTCAACAAGTGTCCCTTCATCTGTGCATTTCTGTGGTCAAATAATCCACTGGTTCATCCAAACAGCTCTGCACATGACCATTAATCAGTCCGACAGTACTGTGTGCGTCCGAGCCACCTCCACCCCTCGTGTTTGGTGATATCACACGCTTCTCACAGAGGGCGTCACCATGGTTCAGCCTCTACCCCCAGGGAGAGGCCTACCCTCAGTCTGTGAGTTTGTTTGTGTGTATTCCCATTAGCCTGATGCTCAGTAGTGTTATTCAGGTGTCATTAGGGGAGACAGGCTGCACTGTGCTTGTTCATTCTGAGCTGCAGCACTCTGAACAGCACTCAGGACAAACTGCTCCTAACTTACAAACACCACACGTAACCCACACATAACCCACATGTAAAGGGTGTGGACAAGATATCTTGTTTCATTTTCAGCCGCGCTCACTCTACACAGCAGTTGATCTGCTACACTTATGCCAATCACACTTTCTGTATTGGCAACACCAGACAAACACGCAAAATAAGGGTGCTTTTCTACACTTGGCCACATAAGCTTATCAACACAATCTGAAGTGCAGGTTTTTTCTTGACAATTACCACAATCTGAAAGTCATGATAGTGTAACACATGCTGGCTGTAACACACCATCATTTTATACTAGATTTTACTGGATTTCAACTAATGCTCTCATAGTAGCTTTGGCTATAACAGCAGCCTCATACTGCTCTGTGTATCATATAAAAACACAAGGACATGGAGAGGATACTGAGGCAAACTCGCTGCTTTAAAAGCAACTACAGGCTCAGTCTCACTTGCTGTGTATTTTTAGTGTTGTTCTCACATCTGAGCCACAATGCACATCCATAGCAGTGGTGATTTTTTGTTTTCTGCTTACTGTGTGTTGAAAAGAGAGAATCTTGCTCAACTATGGGCAGTGTGAGTGCCAAGCTGTTGTAAGCCTTTTTCCCTTACACATTCAATGCTTTTATATCACCCTGCAAAGCAAGTTATGGTAGTCGGGTAAGAATCAGATGTACTTCAATAGTAAAAGTGTTACCACAGGGCCCTGTTCTTGACCAGAGAAGGATTAAACACAAGAAAAGTGCTATAAATAAGAGCTCAGGATAAATATATAATTTCCTCGATGAGGGGAAATTAGATTGAGTTTAATGAGGATTTATGTAAAATGAGATTTGATTTTCTTATAGAAAAGCTACTGCCTGAACACAAAGGACGGGCCTGCGATATCTATCTGTACAGTAGGCAGGCTGTAACTAATATTCATAATCAATACTCACAGCCACTGAGCAAGAGTTTAATATATCATTTATACTGAACTGCATTCCACTCAAGCATTCAGGCTCATAATTTATTGGTTATTAAATACTCTGAGCGTACAGTGTCCAATCCTCTACTCAACTGCAGTGATGCACAGTAGCTCAACAAATAACCACGTGCAAAGTTTCACATCATGATACATAAATATATTTATTAAAACAATGTTTATGAACTCAAAGCAAACCCAGAGACGAGATGTTCACATCCAATAACGAGCATAAAAGGTTGTGATATCACAACAAGCCGGTGAAGCTCTGTAAACAGAGCCGTGCTCCCGTTCATGGTCTCTCTTGAGACTGAAAATCTTATCGTTGTTATCTTTGGAAGCATTCCTAAACAAACTGCAGTTAACGTTTCTGCTTTCATGGTGACAGAAGATGTCACCAAGTGCAACAGCGTGGCTCACTGACATGTTTTTAATAGTTGTTGGATGACAACGGAGGACTATAGCTCTACTGAGGAATATGATATATCAGGCTTTGGGTATATAAACATTACTTGTAAGTAGGATAAATTCTTTGTTAGTTTGGATCTGTGCTGAGATTTGTTGATAATAAGAAAAATACACAAAATCCCCGACCTTATCCTTGAAATACTGGGTTTTATGAGACATAAAAACATGGTGCATAGGTATTAAGAATATTTTGGCATGAGCTAAAAGCCAAATTATTACCACTAATTATGAGACAGTTTCATCATAACATTACCATTCAATAAGAGCAGATGCAAACAATTCATACATTAAAAAGGGTTAGGGTTAGGGTTAGGTTAGGTATTTTAGGTTGCTGCCAGTGGATGAAACTCATGTGCAGTCAGAACATGAGCAATGACTTTATGTGGTTAGATTGATCTATTTAGAATAAAATGTGCATGTTTATTTTTAAAGATATTTCACTTTCACTTCTGTCATGTTGCAGTGCATGTTAGACATCGCTGTGCTGGCAGTGGTAACGTGCCTCCTTATAATTATTTGGACAGAACATCAGATCAACGCCTCTAAACACCTGCAGACTTACAGCTGTGCCAGTTCTGGTATCGGTGACAGAAACAAGAAACTGAGATAACTTCAGATGACAGTTCAGATGAAAAAATGCGTTAGATTCCATGTTAATGTTTTTTTTTTTAACTTGCCCAGTCGTGCAAGTTGTGCAGAAATCTACTTGCCTAAAGTACATTTTTACTTGCCCCTATACAAATTGTTTTATTTATTAGTGGTAACCAAATAACAACAAAGAATAAAGTTTACTTTTATTAAAATAAATGAAACAGAACAAGCACAGACTGTCATCAACGCAAAGCAACAAACTTTCTCACATATTGAAATGACCAATCCTCCATATTTCACTGAACTATTTTTATCAGCCTGTTTCTTTCATATGACAGAGACTGACTCACTTGATCACATGTACATTTTTAGACTAATTTCTTCCACTCCAAACCTTCTGATTTCTCTTTAAATGTTTCTCGAGGTCTCGAGAGTATTTATATTCAACATGTTGAACTGATCCCTCTGTTTGACACTGCTCACATAATACTGAGAGATATTTGTTTCATACGTCAAAACTACTAACCTATAATTCTCGAGTGGCCAATGGTGCATGCCAATATTCTCCGATGTGTGCGAGAGGAGGGGGCTCTGCTTTGTGCCACATAACAAGAACATAATTTATAGTTGAAAAACCACTAGTCCAATAGGGCAACTGAGTTGTTAGATTTACTGGGCCAACATGGTATTTTAATTGCCCCGGGCAATCGGCAAGCCTTATTATTGAACCATAACGTGTTTATTCAATTAATCCTCCCTCACATTCTTTCTTTGCATCTCTCCCTCTCCCTTAAATGCCTCCTCATTTCCTTCACTTGAGTCTTAATCTTGCACCTTAGTCCCTCCCTCGTAAGACGTGAGGATAAGAGTTAAATGAGTTCAGCGAGGAGACACTTAGACAATATTGCAAAACATCCTTCCTCCTGTTACATGACTTGAAACTTTACTTTTCACACCATCTTTTTCTACAGTAATGACACTTCACTGAAAGCTAACTGTACCTCTGAAACGACCCAACATTAAAATGTCATTTTAAACCAGTGTATGTTTAACTGTGAACATTGGCAGTGGAAACAGCTATTATAGTTAGCGCTTTTGTCTGCTAAATGAGGAAGTGACCCTCAAACCATTGCCTCATCACTTGTTGTTCTTAACATCCACTCAGTTTTCCACTGTAGATCCTCAAAGGGATGCACAAAAAGGCATGAGTAATTGTTAATGTACGAGGAGTGTTTGTTTAAACTATGCAAACTTGAATGCCTTAAACTTTAAACTGAACAAATTCATAAAGAGCTTTTCAAACAAGCATTTAAGACTTGCCAATAGAAATATTCTTCAGACAACATACAGTTACTCAGAGCCCTGCAGCATGAGGCATGAACGGTGGTGGTCACTGTTAAAACTAAAGGCAGCATTGCAAAGCTGAAGCAAAATGACGAGGTTCAGAAAATGTTCACGCTCTCTCACACACACTGGTTAGTAAACGTGTGAATGACATCAAGTGCACAAGTATACGAGCTCATCCGCACTAGCAGTGGACACTAAAGACAGTAACATGAGGAGTTACACTGAGAGCCAAAATATTTGTTTCTCTCAAGCAAACCAATAAACATTTGAGAGAAATAAGAAAAAAGCAGTATGAAAGGTTATTTATAAATGTTGGTGACTTTTTTTTATTACAAATGTCCAACATGCTGATTAACCTGATGAGATGGCTGAAGCAGATAGCACATTTCCAGAGCATTTTAGATGATTTTGGTAACTCCCTGTTACACCAGAATTCCCTTTGATTGACACAAGTACTTTTTGTTGACTCACAGACACACTCTCTGCCACCATCATTTCAAAATTTCCATTTCCTAAGTTTCATTTTCAGTTTGTGGTATCTGATGTCAGCTTTTTACGACATGTACATAGTGTAGTTATTTTAGCATTACTCCAAGGAGCGCTCTTTTTGGAAGACTGCCATAGGCAAATCTGGAGTAAAGGTTGTGGGAAGAACTGGGAAATGGGCAAACATAAGTGCAGATACATTTCCACTTCACAACAAGTCACAAAGTCACAAAGCTTACTCAAGTCAATTACCTCTGTTCAAGAAAAAAGAGGTAGAGAGAGAGGGATACAGCATGTTTACAATGTCCACAACTGCAATCACACCATGGACACTGTGGCTCTGTTGCATGCATCAACTTTCTACTAGTGAGCAACTGGGTCACGCCCAGTACTTACAATAAAGGAAATCTATGTTGCTTGAAATTTAACCCAGAATGTCACAACTTAAAGAGGTCAAATAACTGTGTGATATATGTGTGATATGTGTTAAACTGTATGCCTCTATATGAGCAACACTTGACTGCAGTAAACATGATATTGAAAACACAAAACTATCTTGTTTTCAAATTACAATGATGAAATTCTTGTTTTTTTATTATGAACACACAGCAATCCAAAGTGACTGTAGGATTTATACAAAAGTAAATGCTGCTTATGAAAATGAACTTTCTTCCCACTTCGATGTTAAAATAAAACCGATTTTTCCTGATGCAGCCTGTTTGAATAAATTGAGCTTTAAAATATTCCTGTGTTGTAAATGAAAAGCATAGGACTGAAAACTAGTGAAAGTGCCTTACACATGGGCCAGCAGCCAGCTGGCAGAAAGCCTTGAAGGGGAGTACTGTGCTCTAACAAGACCTTTTTGAGGACAATCAATACCTTTGATGGCTGCAATGAAACACCATCCTCCTCCTCCTGATAAATTTCATACAACAATGGACATGTCTGGTTTGGTCTGTGTGCATTGTTGCCATGTGTGTAGAGTACAAACTGATCATGACTGAGCAGGCAGTCATTCTTCTAGCAGGCGCTTAATCAGCTAAAAGCGTAGGAGAGTGTGAGTTTCAATAGTCTTTGTGAGTCTGTGTGCTTCAACAATTGAAACTGCCCCCACTCTTCACTTAACCACAATATCTCATAATGATGATGACTCCCCATAAAAAGAACCATGATTCTTCATATGCCACCACCCTTCCTTGGCTGATAATAGCACTGCAGCGTCTCAAACAAATCAATAGCTAGATTTAAAAGCTATTAAAAGGGAAAGTAATTCAAGTTCACTATCAGAGCATCTTGTGATACATTTAAAAAAAATACTGTGAAGCTTTGACTTAACCGTTCCAGAGATAGTTTATAACCTTGCAACATCTTCCAAGAGTCTGCGTGCCCGAACTCGCATAACAGCGAGCTTCTATGCAAAACCACAGCAACAGCCTTGTTCTCAGTCCAGCAGCTCCTTACAGTCCTCAAGATGTGACCTAAATAACTCATCTTTAGACAGTGAGAGCATGCATAGAACAAAAAGTATTGATTTGTAAAAGGTGCCACGAGTGTGTGCGTACATGTGTGTGTGTGTGAGGCAATCTGCCATGTGACGCAGCCAACTTCTGAGGGTTTGATCAGTGAAATTCCTGTCAGCTGGCCCAGCTTGGCTGTTAAAACTGAGAAAGACAAAGTAGTCTACTCTCGCTCGCTGTCACAAGTTAAATGCCATGCCAGACATTTCGCTCCCCCTCCCTCATGGATCCCAGAATAAATGTAAAGCCACAATAAATGTAAATGGTCTGTACAAACTCTTAACGCCACTTGGAGCTTTACGGAGAAACAACAGTATCCACACGAATCCTTTTAAGGTTTATAAGTCTTTGGGTTTCAAAGCATTTCCTGAGTGTGCCAACATTTTGAGATGTGTCATACACTGTGGAACGAGGGCTGGCATGAGAGCGCTGCAGAAAAATTCCAACAACCTGGCCTGCAACTTGATCCTCATGACTAAAATGTGTTGTTATTATAAAAGAAAAACAGGCAACTGTGTTTTTTGGGCGTGTCATGGCGTGGGGCGGCTGGAAAGAGATATCACGGAAAGGAAAGCCCCTATGGGGAAGAGATGACAGTGTTTGATTCCCATTCTGTTACGAAGTGAAAGTCACTAAATACCACTGAAGTTTCCATACTTCTACTAATAAGATCAGTAAAATACGTTATACATTATAGTCCGTGAGCCAGGGCCTCAAAATATGGAAACCGTTACCGAAAAAGTGGCAAAGGCTACCATACCTTTTCTGAAAGCCTGGAATCTCAGCTTTTCAATGATGTATGATGGCCATCTGACAAGAGTAGCTGTTTTGAGTTATCACACATAATGTAAACTAAGGTTGAGAAAAATAATGCGTATAAATCAAGCAGAACACTGACAGCTGAAAATCTATATTGGACATATTGGAATATTTTATTTTGTTATGTTTGGTATCATTTTAAAGGGGAGACTCTGGGCTTTCATTTAAATCCTTTTGTGAACATTTTGGATAAGTACAGCCAACCCTGGAGCTCTTCAAACTTTTAATCATACACATTTTCCTGCCATTTCCGCCTAAGTCATCTTTTGTCTTTTAATTCTGTGGCACCAGGGAGCATCAGAGAAACAAAATCCAAACACTGAAATACTGGCATAACCCTAAGGATTCAGAAAATGTATCATTTACCCATATTATCTGATTTGGAGGGGGTGATTTTCAGTGTTATATCAGACATAGCGTTTGAGAAAATAATGCCTATAAATTAAGCAGAACACTGACATAGCTGAAAATCTAAAAAACGGTATAACAAATAACAAATGAGACATGGATTCCTATGTTTTAAGGTGCGGTAAACCCAATTATGACATTGCCATTACTGTAAAAGGTCAAGGTCATGACTTTTAGGCATGGTCAATGACATTTTATGACATTTTCGTACTTATTAAAATGTTCACAAAAGGATTTAAATGAAAGCCCAGAGTCTCCCCTTTAAAATGATACCAAACATAACAGAATCAAATATTCCAATATGTCCAATATAGAGTTTCAGCTGTCAGTGTTCTGCTTGATTTATACGCATTATTTTCCTCAACCTTAGTTTACATTATGTGTGATAACTCAAAACAGCTACTCTTGTCAGATGGCCATCATACATCATTGAAAAGCTGAGATTCCAGGCTTTCAGAAAAGGTATGGTAGCCTTTGCCACTTTTTCGGTAACGACCAACCCCTCTGGCTCACGGACTATTAACCAGATTTTATTGTTAGATAACATGGACTATGCACAACCGGATCTACCATACGGGTAATCTGGGCAAGTGCCCAGGGGCCGTCGAGCAGAAAGGGGCCCTCAACGATGAGAGGAAAAATAAAGTGTGTCGGAAATGTATTATGTCCAAAACAAAATGTGCCCAACAATAACATAATCCAACATATACTGGAATAAAATAATAGTTGCTTCCAAGAATGTTTAGTATCATGATCGACTGCTTTATTAACCAATCATCACAGCTGGGCAGGTGATGATGGGTGGGGGGGAAATGATCATCTGGCGGAAAATGGACAGCATTGGTGGTTACAAAAAGCACAGCAAAGTAGTAGTCTTTTCGAAAAGGCAAAAAAAGAAGGAAATGAAGGTTGGAGCATAATTGGGGGAAGGCATGAGCTTCATTGCCCAGGGGCCACTTGAGGTGCTGATCCCTCTTTGGGACTATGGTAAACTGTTATAGGGAAGGTAACACTGGAGGGACTGTGAGCTGATGATCATCTGTTGTCGCACTCTAACGTCTACATTTCTTTTAAACCATGTCTAAACAAACAAAATCTAATTCCTTGGAACATGAAAAAATGAAACAGGGTGCCCAGAGATGTGCTCTTACATTTTACGGGACTTGTTTATAATCATAGCAGAGCTGGTTTGCTGACTCTGATTAGGTGTGTGACCCTTTGGCTGGCCTAATGTTTCCTTATATAGCAACAGAATATAAACTCTCTAATTTGCAGTTAGTTACAATCTTGCTCGACACAGTCTGTTAACTCAGTGACAGGTGCAGAAGTGGTGCAGATGCACGTAGATGCAGCTGCTGCACAGTATCTTTTAGCGTATCGTTGTACATCATAGACCCTCCCTGCTATGCTTTTACAGTCAATTTCCTTTTTTTCTGGAATAGCTTCAAAAGTGCAGAAATTCAGCGTGATTACCTGATATAGACTCTAATGGAAAACACCATGCAACACTTCTCCATTATAGCCTGTTTGTGGTTGGACAGAGAAGCGGGCACATACAGTAAATCAGATACAGAGGGTTGCTGTCCCGGCCAATGAATGTATAATGGAGTTATGAAGGTTTGAATCAATCTGTCACAATCCAGGAATAGATCTGTAGTCCCTGCACGTCAAGACAGCATGAAGACTAACCCTTTACAAGCAAATATGTAGTCCGATATTTTGTTGCTGCTTAAGTTAACATTTCTCTAATTTACCAGGAAAACTAACATAAGTAATACCACAATATAGACAAGTATTGTGCAAGTATATCGTCAACTTTAATATTAATATTAAAAAGGTGACTATAAACAATTGAGTTCATAGACATATAAATTCTTAGATTAATATCAAAATGTTTTTAAGACATAACATAATTGTTTATTATTGATCCCTTAAAGTAATTATAAAAAAGAGTCCTGTCATATTAACTGATCGGACCAAGAATCCAGGAAGGGTCAAGAATAATTAAACAAAATACTTCTCCCCTTGTTCCGACAAATGAATGAATCACCTGTTATTTTGAAATGCATTAAAAGTTTTGAGTCATTTGTTTAGAGAAACAAATCCATGCTTGTCAAATGTGAATTTTATGGTTTCTTTACTCTTTTACGGTGGTTAACT
Source organism: Scomber scombrus (assembly GCF_963691925.1). Classification (NCBI taxonomy): domain Eukaryota; kingdom Metazoa; phylum Chordata; class Actinopteri; order Scombriformes; family Scombridae; genus Scomber; species Scomber scombrus. The sequence goes on along the minus strand of NC_084971.1, from coordinate 14,088,641 downwards.
AAACATCTAAACAAAACAAGGCGTTTGAAGATGTCGCCTCGGGTTTTTGGGAAACAATGATTGACATTTTTCATCAATTTAATGGACCAAACAACTAATTGATTAACTGAGGAAATAATCAATAGGTTACTCAGTGATGAAATCTCTGATGCTGTTGTGTGCTGGGGAGGCAGCTTTAAGAAGAGGGAAGTGATGGAGCTGGACAGGCTGACAAAGAGAGCTGGCTCTGTGGTTGGCAGAGAGAAGGACCCTAAATACACTGCTGTCCATCCATCTATTTATCATGGACAATGACTGGTTGAGGACTATGTTCAGTGGCAGACTGCTGTCTCAGTCCTGCTCGACAGACAGATTGAGGAAGTCTTTTGTCCCCCACGCCATATGATTATTCAACTCTTCCCATCGATGGCGGGGTGAAATTAACATTGTGGAGACCCATGCTCACCTGTATTCTGTCATTAGGCTGCTGCCCTCTTGGTTACTGGTTATGTGAGCCTTACGCACAATTTGAATTTCTTAACATATTTATCTCCAATTTATACTATTTATAGTGGTAATTTTTTTTTTTATTTACTGTTAATCACCTTGCATTCGCACTACCTGCTGTTTTCATTATTTTATTTTTGTGTGTATTACAGGGCATAAAATTAGCACCAGCCACCAGCCAAATGCTGGTAAAACACTCATGTAGCTGGCAGATTTTATTTAATCAGTAGACACAAAAACAATGGTAATCTATTCAGTGGCTAGAAAAAAGTTAAACATTCACTAGCTATTTTGGACAACAATATTAATTTTGCAGTCTGAATTGGTGTTTTGTATGTGTCACATAGGCTATTGGATGCCTAAATTTCCCTGGGAATCAATAAAGTATCTATCTGTCTATCTATCTATGATCACTACTAAACTCAACATGTTTTAAGTTTGTGAGTTTAACATTTTACAGTGTTACTTTGAATACATTAGTACATATCATAAGACACAAAAAAAATGTACCTACCAATAAGGGCCTACTGAAAAAAACACTTATGCAAGTAGCCTACACTACCACTAGATTTTAATTGTGAAAAAGTGGTCACCATGGCACCTACACCTTCAGTACACTGCTTCTTTGTAATGTCATTCAAGACAACTGTGCCGAGTAACACTGACCCACATTTTCACCCACTGACAGTCAACACTGTTAACAAGTCCATTACTCAAATGGGTTTGCTAAGACAGCTGTTGCTATTTTTATGTGAGAAACTCCTACACACACACACACACCGATAATAAACATAAACAGCCAATTCTGAGAACTAGTTGGCAAGAACTATAAACGTATGTAATTGTAGCTGTAATGCCTATTATTCCTACATTAACTCGCACGCTAGTCACCACACAGTCACTATTTCAGTCACCATGTGTAAATCTTAAAATTATAAGTTTTGTAAGTTAGCCACACAGCAGCTGAAACACTTGTCTTGTTGATATGGAGTAGCTTATTAAAATGTAAAGTCACTCAGATAAAAATGTCTCGGTTACGATAAGCTCCGGTTTGAACACTCCCTCCTACATTCCCTGGGAAACAAACAGGCGGGGTGTAACACCGAATGAATTCGTCGGCACATGGTGACTATAATTAACTTTAAGGGGATAAAAGAAGGACATTTGAGATGAATAATGGCAGGCTGTGAGTTTGTCCCAGCGGCTGGAGTAACAAAGGGCTGAGGCTTGCTCGTCCGGGTGAAAACGACCGTTAAGAGTCAACATTTTAGATGTCATTTAAAAAAAAGCTTTGACTTATAGACTTACATTTATTAAAAAATTCCTCATTTGAGCTCTTGTACACAGGGATTTTTTTTTTTTAGATATTTAACTTAATTGTTATTTTTAATTATAAACATCGCTAACAACCGTTGACCCAAACACATGCTCTTAACGTCAACTTTTCCCGGTTTTTAAGGTACAAAAACGATAATTAGTCTCATTAAACTCACCTCCAAGAAGAAACAGCCGGGTTATTATTCATTAGCAGGAGATATTTGTCCGAAATACTACCATACTGTAAAGTACTGTCCACCAGTGTGTTTCTACTTCCCTCTTTCTCTTTTCCAACATCCTTGACTGCAGCTCCACGGAGGAGTAGTGGGAGGAGTTACGGGCAGCCTTACCCACGGAGGAGTCGAGCTGGGACCAGGCCAGCCCCCTCAAAAAGCCGCCAACCATAGTGATTTACCCCTTCACCTGGTTACACAATTAAAACACTTGTAGTAGTTATTAGTGGTACCACACGGAGTTAATAGATGATACAGATTCCATTGAAACTGGCTACAGTGAAACAATAAGCTGACCAAAATATTTTAGCAGGTAGTATATTAAATAATATGTCTCATAATGTAACTACTTTTTTCTTTTTTTCTTTAAAGAATGGTGAAAATCGATGCTGCAGAAGCTGAGATATTTTGCAATTTTTCTGATCGAGCAGCTCCAAAAACACGAGACCCATAATGCAGTTCCAGCCATATGTGAAAGATGATAGTGATGTGAAAGATTGGTGTGATAAAGATTGTATATTATATTCACATTGGGGTGGTTATAACTGCAGAGTTGGTCGTGTGAGGGTGAATGAGTATCTAATGCAGTTTTACAGGTATTTGATTTCATTAACTAAACTTATTTTTTGGCCTGATAATGTTGCCTGATGAAAGTTAAAAGGTCAACAAGGTTATTACAATTCATCTTGAGGAGAACATGCATGTCTGTACCAAATGTCAAGGTAATCCAACTAATAGTTGCTGAAATATTTCACTCTAAACCACAAAAATCAACCTCATGATGGTGATGGGAAAATGTGCATTTCTATTTGCTGCATTCTTTTACTGTATGTTTCTGCAGCAGACTCCCTGAATTCAGGTAGCTGTACAATGCAGTAGGCTGTATACAGTCTATAACCTTCATGTATATGAGCATGTAAAGTTGACTCATACAAGTATATAGTGATGGTGCTAGGACTGCAACTAACAATTATCTTTTCATTATTTATTAATCTATAAAATCCATCTACAAAACATTAGAAAATTGTAAAAAATGTTGTCGACCATGCACCAAAGCCTAAAACGGAACCTAAAAATGTACTCGTAATATAGTACAGTAGTTGGTATTTTTAAAAGATCATCTCATCGCTGCACCTCTAGATGCATAGTGGGCCTAAGTCACTGTTTTCCCCAAATGGAGTCTGTTAGTTGACTTCAAGATCAATTCAAGCTGGTGTATCGAGACAAAAAAACTGATTACACATTGCTTATTTCATTTTTATTAATACAATTTGCATGTCAAATTATTTACCAACCATTAAAATCATCATTCAATAAAACATGTCAACAAATTATCACACAAAAATGCTTAACAAACAGCTTAGTCATTATATATTCAGCCTTTACAGCAGAGATGAACTGATTAGAAACGTGTAAATACACAACTGAGCTGCTACCAGTCTGGTGAGAGGACAACCTCAGTTAGTTAGATTAAGGAAAGAAAACTTCCCTCAGGCACATAATCATCCTACAAATCATCTTTACACTTCATAGTGAGGCTTTAGGTTAAAGCTCTCCCTTATCATCATAATGTCATTACAGTCAAAGAGTGAAACAATTTTTTTTTAATCGTTCTGTCAATACTTTTATTCACCAGCCTCAATAATTATCATTCATACTATTGGATTGGATGGCTCACTGAGAAAAAATAGACTACTTAAGTTTGAGATAAACAAAGAGTACAAACCCACCAATTCAAGTAAGTCAAAACTGATGATTATTAACAGACTAATCTCTGTTTGCTAAGTCAATTTATAACACATTTGACTAAAATGTTATTTTTATGGAACTGTAATGAACAAAATAGTGAAGCATTAAGTTTGAGTTGGCACACACTTCAGGTCTTAATTGAATCAGGGTAATTCATACAGTAGGATGTCAACATTGCAGCATAATTTAAAAAGTGTCTAGTTTGAAATGTGATTGACTAAAAACTAAAGACATAATCCATCCAGAGGTTGGCTGCAGTGCGACCCTTCTTCTTAACAATCAGCCCCACACAGCAGGGATGGAGAATACTAATGAACGTATTCAGTGCATAATGTGGCCTCACCAAACACTCAAGAAATTCAGTCTTTTCCTCACAGGTCCTTCTGACACGCTTGACATATTGTACCTTTAATCAGTATCTGCAGAACACTTTCTGTCACATTCAAAGGCGTATGGACACACAGGACAGTGTTACCATTTTTTCTATTGATGAGAAATCCTGAGACTGAGCTCATTTTCGCAGAAACTGCAGAAGTGCGAACATATCGCCCCAAAGTCCTTAATTGTATCTAATTTAGCAAGTCTCTGAAAGCCCCCATGTATCATTGCACCATGTCCTGACAGGCCTCTCAACTCTCCGCTGAGCTCAGCCTATTATTAAAGAACAGTATGAAGCAGGTAACCTAAGTACGACATTATCATTCATCATATAGCAAGAGATCTGACAGCTGGTGGGAGCGAGGATTAAGGCAGATTATTTTACCTCTGTGATTGTGGTACAGCCTTGTAAAAACTTGTTAGCATTGGAGCTATAAAAAAAAGTACACATTTTGGGTGAAGTCTTAATTTAAAGTTGTGGGGAACAGTAGAGAAGTGACTTTAAAGGAGCAATAATTAAAATTGTTACAACCGCAAAGCCCAACTGAACTTGATGTATATATGCAGAAGTTCTATCTACTGACTGCTTTGTGTAGGAGGACAGCGATACAAGCATGCTAACAGCTTCAAAAGACATTTCAAGTACTAAAAAAATACATTTTTTTAAGCAAAGTGACAAACTGACAAAATGATATTGTCACAGCATTTTACAGGAAATATTCTATAATCTCCACTTGATGTATCTGTTATGTCAGATTATTATTATGTTTGATTATTCGCCTAATGCAAACTACAGTATAGTTGTGTGTCTCATACAGTTCCTTCTGGATGCCTACACAGATGGATAAAACTGATGGAAATATTCAATAACATATTTCAGTAACATGATGGTCCTTGTAGTCATAAAAAACCGAAAGTGATTTTTCTGTGGATTTGTTCCTAGCATAAAACGCTCTGACATTATTCAACATTCATAATAACATTCTGTTCTTGTTAGAAAAAAAAGGAGATGATATTTCCATCCTAACTGGCACACAATGAGGAGCCATCAGGCAGGCCACAGAAAATTAGGAAAAAATTAGGAAATAGAAATACTAAGAAATTTTCCAATGGAATGTTTCTATGGAGAATAAAGCAATCTAAAACTGTAAATATTGATTATTAAATTTCAATAAATTGATTATTTTTCTGTATTCTTAAATCTGCTTTTATTGGGGGGGGGGGGGGCTTTCCATTTTAAGATATTGTTTTCATTCTCTTGTCTTCACTCCCCTCATTAATAACATTGTCTTAAGATTATTTTATTTTAGGTTGTCTACATTGCTCCAAAATGTTACAGTACACCATGGCCTTTACAGAGGCTGATTTTGGTAAACTCTGATGGCATTCAACATGACCACAAAGACAGAAAAAAGAGTAGAGAGGGCTAAATATAGGGGGCAAATATCAGCTGATGGCAAGTGAAGATCATCCTGGGGTTGATGTGATGGGTGAGAACAGTTAAGATTGGGGATGTTCGTGTATTCATCCTGAACAATTTGGTACAGGATGCTCGGTTCGGTATGTGACTTTACTTGGTTCAGTAAACTCCTTGACCCAAACAATTACTGTCATGCATGTATGCTAGCTGGCTTAGTAAAGATAGCCTGGTTACCCTGTGCTGTTGCTACTGTCAGAATTACAAATGAGAAACCCATAACATGACAGAGTGCAACACTACAAACTATACACTATAAAATATGCTCCATTATCTCCACAGTGAAATGATATGGCGTCTCCCCCTTCCCTCTGTGTGACAGCTGCCGTTCAAAACAACTATAAATAGATTTGATTTCAGACATGGTCAGACAGCATGTGATGAGAACCACTTCTGAGAGAGAACAATGAAGTTAAAAGTTATGAAATTAAAAGGGGTTTTCTCCCTCTGACCAAATATATGACATCATTAGATTATTAATACTAAAGCTTCAATGAGTCAGCAGCATGTTTCTGTTGTAGCTGCTGGAGGTGGAGCTCGTTAAACTACTTTATATATGGTTAAACTATAAATCAGCATGAAACAGCTGTCAGCAGGTGTCCTGACTCCCTGTGGGGAACAGAGAGCTTGTTTTCCTTTCCCACTTCAGTAATAGTTTTGACCAATGAGCCATGACTAACCGTGATCCCAAAGCCGAGGTACATACCAAACTACAAATTTTGTGTACTGTTACACTCCAAGTTAAGATTGTGCCTATTTTAGCAGTGTTGAAAGGTCACCACCATGAAATCAGGATGCAAGGGTCTGCTCACAGTTTGGACCGCAGGGGCTTCAGGTACTTGTGGAAAGACTCATGGACCTGGAGAAACAAGAAAGCTTAATGAGTGAGACCCGGCAATAAAAGACATGTATACAACCACAAACACAGACTTCTGGACTCGACCACTGTAAGAACTTGATCAGTTTAAGAAATGCTCTTCTCAAAAACTGATCTGAAAAGCTGCTTTATTGAGACCCATGAGAATTATTTGTCACTACTATTATTTTACTCCTGAAACCCTGACTGACCTCTGTAGAGTTTAGGGGTGAGCGGCGAGCCCATTCGAACATGTTTTCGTAAACATTCCCGTCGTATCGTCCCAGGACTGAATTCAGCCTCCTGTCGTGGATATTGAAGGCATCTACCAGCGCCACAGCGTTGGGCCTCAGCTGAGACAGCAGCTCCTTAATGCGAACAGAAATCTGTAGCACCTGGGGCACACTTATTAGTCCAGCCTGAAATAAAACAGATGGAGATGTGGATTAAAATGTGCTGCTGCATTGTACACAACTGCCTGAGTGGTGAGGAAACACAGGTTGTAGTAGACAGTAGAGACAGCGGGTGAAGTTTCTGATTCGTAGAAAGCATGACAATTTCAAAAGTCAAAATCTAAATTGCCTTTTTTTACACAACAAGCGAGGCATACTGATCAAACACACAAAGACCCCATTTTGCTAGCTAGCAAACAAAGAGGCAATTGAGGCTTTCATAAGTGAGCAGACACTAAAACCAACAGGCCAGCAGTTTGGAGAGTATGCAAATCATTTTCAGTTTTGCACACGCAAATATATGCAGCAAATCAAAATTCCAAAATCAACCACAGACTTTTGAGCAAACTGTTTTTATACATTATAATTATTTTCACCTGTAGGAAGTCTCCGGAGTTCCTTGTGATGCCATTAAGTGCATAGAGGAGAGCCAGGGTTGACAGCACAGAGTGAATGGCTGTGTCACCAATCTCCCCCAGCTTGTCAGTGAAGAGCTTCACTACAACATAGTGACAGTGGGCCTGGGATCAAAAAACAGGAGGAGACAGAAATGAAAGGTATTCAGTGTAACAAATGACAAAGAAAGAGACAGGAAAAAGAAATACGAAGACTGAGTGAAACCAAGATTTAAAATCTGTGATTTCAACAACCAACTGAGGTTGAGACCTCAGCATGAACCTTAAAAGCTTTAATCCAAGCTCAATTTTAAAGCTATGAAAATATCTGATAGTAAAATGTATTTTTGTCACAATCTGGTTTATATCAGTTTGCTCTGAATTTTTTCAATAATAAAAGGATGATAATGATGAATCCAATTTTTGTCTATAAGATATTAGCCATGCATAGCACTGAACAATTCTTTTAAATCTTGTCCTTGGTCTAGGGCTGTTTCAACTATGCTTTTTAAAATATTGGTTCCTGGTCTAAGAATAAATACAATTCACACAAGTGTAAAACCACAGAACAGAACTTACATCTGAGGCTCTGACCAGGTCGATAGCGCTGTTATTCCAGGCATCCTCCTGGCTCTTCCGGCGCTGCAACTCCTGCTGGATGCTCTTAGCTGCCAGCTCTACTAGACTACAAAGAGAAACATAATCTGCATTAATCAGAGGCATCATGAATACAAAATTAATAAAAACAAAGACACTTTATACTTCCCCAGCTTGACATGCAAACATATTCATCTTTGACTTTGTGTTTTGGGGACGGCAGAGCTGCTGCATCTTAAAAACACAGTAGCACCTATAATCTTATTAAAAAAACACGGACCTTTCTCAAATCAAATATTTGTAATTTGTAAACAGGGGCCTTATTAGGAACATAGGAAGAAATGATTACTAAACACACAATTTAATTTGCCTTTCATCCTCCTAGATGTCTCGACAGTAAGGCCACATTTTGTTCAGCAGACTGACTCAGCCACTGTTTGTGCTCAACACAAAGCTGACACTGACTGCCAAATGAATTTACATGTGACTAAGGCTGACAGTATTTGCAAGGATGTGATCAGGACAGCATATCATGTCTGATAGTGGAAATGAGAAAAATTAGACAAGGTAGAAGGCAGAAATCAGGTTGACAGCAAAGTATAACAAATTTAGGCAGATGCTCTGGCTCAGAAAGAGATTAGACTATAAGGGTGATTAAAGGTGACAGTTGAAGCTCTGACTCACATCAACACCTGAGACACACAAAAAAAAACACAATCCGTGTAACGTAACAGCAGACAGTGTGTCAACATATCCCTACCATCTAGGGGTGGGACGGACAAATAAATAAATAAATAATCAATATTGCATCATATAGGCGCGCATGTGGTCGAGGGGTTAGAGCGCATTGCCATATACGCAGCCGACCCCGGTTCGAATCCCGGTCGGAGGTCCTTTGCTGTATGTCACACCCCCCTCTCTCTCCCATGTTTCCTGTCGGTCTACTGCTAAATAAAGGCGTCTATGCCAACAAAATCTTTAAAAAAAAATAATAATAATAATTTAAAAAAAATATTGCATCATATAGCTATATTTCCACCTGTGATACATTTTCAATGTGCAGGCCCCAAGTATGGATACATGTGTGTTATGTTTACTGCCACGGAAAAGGAATAAATCTTCTGTTGTCTCTTATCAGGCTTATTAACTCTATTGGCAGCTCTCTGAGAGGCACAAACTGAGGTTGCAGTTAGTCATTGTTGTGATATTTATACTTGTTGGCATTTATTCTCTATGAAACTAATTCACTGTCAATGAACATTGTACATTATTTGACTATTTCCTTCTCAGTTTTTTCCTTCTTCAGTTATTTTGATATACATATCGTAGATTATTTCTTGTGATATATCGTGTACAGCAGAATTGCAGATTTTTGAGCTCATCTGTGATTCCTACCTCTGCATTCATCCCTCATCGTTTTAAGAACAAAGACTTTAAGCTATATTTAGGCATTTAGTAGATACTGAAACACTGAATGGCAGTCTTTGATGACACAAACGGCCTCATTACTGTGCAACCACGAGACAAGGAGTTTTATGTTTTACTTTTGACCTGCCAAGGGACTGCAGATGTAAATTAGCTAACCTAACTCTGGTACAATACATACATTTATGTTTAATATTGTACATGGTCCCTTTACAAATAAATGAAATACATTTTTTTTTTAATAAAAGGAGGAGGGGTCTGAAAGATAATATAAGTATTTTAAAAAAGAAAAAAGAAAGAATAAGAAAAAAGAAAAAGACATAATATGGAAAATAATGAATTTCCATTAAATATTTGAACCAGAACAACATCAGTTGAAGCAACTAGGTACTTTTCATCTCTACAGCTCTTGTTTCTTACATGGCAGCTCGCAGTTTGTAGATCTCCACCAGGCTAGTCAGGTCATTAATGTCCACCACTGTTGGTCTTGCAGCGACAGGTTGGGGCTGGACTCTCCGATGCTCTGCTTCATTCAAATATGACACAATGCCGCTCAGCTGCTGGCCTTCTTTAGCCTGCCGGTAGCTCTTCACCAGGTATCTGCACAGACAAAGTATGAAATAACACACAAGCACACACACGCACACACACACGCACGGTTGTACATGTGATCCATGCCAGTTTAACTTGTTTTAATCCTTTTTAAACACCAAATCCTTGTCTGGTTTCATATGACAATCTATTCATTCATTCATTCCCATTCATCATCACACTACACCCTTGCACTTTGTGTGTGTACTTAATGCTCAGGTACAAGCTCATTGTGTGATGAGCTTCAAGAAATGTTCCTGCATACTTGCCAGGGAAATAATAACCCTTCAGAAAAGACAAAATATCACATAACCGGTTTCTAAAATGGAACTGCTGATCTTTATAGCACTGGTGAAACAAAACTGCAACAGCTATTATTCAGCGATCTAAAATGTGACCTGTTTGTTTTTGTTGTGGGAGGAGTGCGGGTGTGTCCCCTTAATTTGTGGCATGGTAGGGCTGCTGAGTGGGAGTATTTATGCCTGTATGTGTCTGTATCTCTTGTATCTTGTGTTCATGTGTGTGACAAAAATGCAAATTATTCTGTGTGTGCACTTCAGTGTGAGCACAGCTGTATGAGTAACTGTACTAAGACCAATTTAGGAATTGAGAAGATGTTACTATAAGTTTAAGTATTACAACTATAAACAAAAGCAAATTAATTTAATAACATCTGTCCTGCAGTATGAGCACAATATACCACCAATAACAAAGGCATTTCTACTGTGTGTTTGTGTCAGGCTTTGTTTAAGACCTTGGAGCTTGTGAACTTGGTCCTGTCAACACACATTTCTGTGATGACGTACCTTGCAGTCTGCAGCATCATGACCGTGTTTTCTCCCTCGTAAGTGCAAGTTGGGGTGAACGAGACATAAATGTCTGGCAAGGCGCTGCTGAGAGAGTAGCCGTGACCGCCGCATGACATGCGGCAAACCTCGATGCCTGCGTTAGTTTCCCATGTGGTGAAGGCCTTTAGACCCGCAGACAGAGCATGGAGCTGTAGATGGGAGCACAAATAGGGTGAAAATAGCTTCCTGCAAGACTAAACACTGGGTGAAAATTATACTTAAAAGTTCATCAAACAATTTAATATGACTGAATTGAATTTTCTTTAAACAGTCGACATCAATTGATTCAAAGTAGCAGTTCTTACTTGCCACAACAAAATGGTGCAAGCAGCTGAAGATAGTAAAGGGAGTGTAATCCATAAGACTATCAGACAGCCTGCCACATTAACTCTCACTAAAGAGAGCACAAGTGTACTGTATATGCACTCAGTACCTCAGGCAGTCCACTGAAGTCTCCCTGGTTGATGTCTCCAGTGATGCGGTGGTAGGTCTGGTTCATGTACTGGCCGACAAAAGTGAAGCCATAGGCCATAGCCAGCAGGGGGAACAGCTTGTACTGCTGCGTCTGGTAGTCGAGGATCTGGGGCTCTGGCTCTCTGCAGCACAGAAACACGCAGCTTTGAGTTTTCACTTCCCATATATACACAAGGATGGTAAAAGATCAAATCATTACAAAAACTGTGCTATTTCTATTTTCAGTTGGAATTATGTTGCAATTCTAAATGTACCAACAAATTGTTTCTTTAGACCAATCATGGTACTATACATCCTACACTATCTATTCTGCTGTAGCCAATTAAATACCACTGTGATTTTGTTTACTTCATAGTTGTTTCATAAAAAATTGATTTGACTTTTGACTCTCATAATTGTGTTTTCCATTCTCATTCATGTTTGTTTTGCTTGCAACTCCCATGAGTTATGCAATGTTTATGAAGTTGTTTGCTTAAGTGGCTCTGCACTCATTCGTAATAACTGACCCTGGCCGCATTTCAGACTGGTGACGAACAGAACTGTAGCGGATTGCGATGGTGCAAGCCTTGGAAAGAGCCCGAGCTGACTCGCGTACGATCATGGAGCGTACAAAAACCATGGTGCCGTAGGTCAGCTTGGCACTGGGTGGCTTCAAATAGGTTCCATCTGGCTCCACCTGGTGGAGAAAAGAGAATCAGTCTGCATGCAGATCCTCCAGGAGAAAAAGTCCTACTCTCAATACATCATCACTAAATCTTCTGGAGGATTGTTTTTAAAACCCTGCAGTATGTTAGCAGGATGTGATCAGGATATATTAGAACAAATAAGTTTTGCTTATCACTAACTGGTAACTGTACACTTAGATTCCACAGTTGTTTTACTGGCATGTAATGTGATGAATCGTCATGAAACAATTTGTCATACTTCGTAGTCATGTTTAACAAAGTGGAAAGGGGCAGACTGTGTCCTCTGTAGTAGGTTATTAGAGAATAAAAGCTGTATTAGCAAGTATCATGTATAGATGAGGGAGCTTTAACACATGACAATCATCAACATTTACACAACCTCATGAATGCAATTTAATCATCATTCCCTATTTGGTCAGTGTATGTCTTTGTGTAGCTTTTAAAATATCCGTGAATATTAGATTACATTTGAGCACACTAGTATCAAACATACAGGCAGTGGTGAAATACCCATCGGAACCCACATTATAATTACTCTGCATTTCATCAACTTAAAAAGCCCCCTACACCCATCTGTGATCAGGGAATCCGACACTTTATCAACAAATAATGTGACATCACCTTCGCGTATTTCATCAGCATGTTCTCCCGTGGGATTCGTACGTTCTCTAGTTTCAGGAAGCCGTTATCAACTTCATTAAAGCCAAACTTGGGGCCGATATCACCAACCACAATACCTAAATGAGTGCAGGAAAAAATAAAAGAGAGAGTAAGGAAGACACGGCAAGCTACTGTACGGAAAGAAAAAAAAAGACTTTACGACAAATACTACATCCAGTCACAAGCAGTGGTTAGTTACCTGGCAGTGGTTTATGTGTGGTCATGTCACGGATGGGTGTGATGAAGGCGTGCAGGCCGTGGCAGTTTCCTTGAGTATAAAGCTGGGCTAGAATTATGGCGTGGTTTGAGGTCTTTCCAACTAGAAAGAGAGAGAGCAAGATATTAAAACGAGTTGGCATCTCTGTCAATGAGGTTTCAAGAACAGAAAAAGAAAGGAAAAGAAGTCAGTCTAAGGCCTGATATTAATTAGCCTACATATTAAAAGATAAAACAAGTTTACAATAAATACATGTATTCTTTATCGCAAGGATTATAAAAGATTGGTGTCGTATTAGAAAAATGTACTTTCCAATCTAAACATACATCTATCATCTTCACATTTTTGGAGCCAAAAACAGACAATTATTGGTTATTGAACCTGTAATTCCAATGTATTTCTACATCATTTATTTCTCACATTAAATTCCTTATTTATGCTCACAGGATTTCCAACACAATATGCAATTTCCGGGCTGCAGAAACGACTTTTAATGTACTCACGTCCTCCAGGCCACCATTTGATGGAGCTGACTGTGGGACTGTTCAAAACAAACTCTTGAGTGGCTGGGTCATATGTGGCCGTGGTCTCCAGCCCTCTGAGGTGTGTACCTAGAGAAAGACAACATATCAAAGCCCACAGAACACATACACGCACAACATACAAATACACAGTGGAAAAGCAAAAATGAATGATTACTCAGCAATGGAGGTGAGACATTAAGACATGAATCTGCCAAGCATATTCACTACTGGCATTACTGACCAATAACAAACTGAAGATTAATCAATGAAACCTACAGTAGAATGTAATAATATTTAAGCATTAATCATAAAATACAAAAATAACTCAAAACATCTAATAGGTTAATGGATCAAAGTGATAGGAAACATTGTTAGTCAGTGAATATGCATAAACAGAAAAACTCTTATAAACGAATAACAAAAATTGATGAGGCTACTTGAAAAAACTCAAACAGAAAGTATCAAAGTGCATCTTGTAGGTGTTTGACAGATCTATAAACATATACAACATTCGATTTAAGACAGGTACATTCATGCTGTGACTAAGGCATGCCATTTGCTTATAGACTATGACTATTACAAACATAAAAGGTCCACGGGGGGGGGGGGGGGGCGGCGGTATGGCTGTAACAATTTTAGGGCTAAAATTGACAATTATATTCATTACAGATTAATGGATTAAAAAATGTCGAACACCGTTTCCCAAAGCCCAAGATACACCCGTCCACAACCTTACTGTGACAGAGGACTCAAGAAACCAGGATTGCCATTTATGGAGCTGGAAGATCGGAGATTCCTTTTCTGTCATTCGACTAATCCATTAATTGACTCATTGTTGCAGCTCTAATCAGTTTTCAGAATACCCTATTCAAGCTGGAAGCTAGTGTGTTGCTACACTTGGGACCCGTTTCAACAAATTTGCAGCAAGCAAGCTGTGATTTGCAACATTAGATTATTTCCCCTTAATTTAATTTTGACACCTTCAGTTAATCAAAATAAACATCATGCTTGCAACCCATGCATGCACATACAAGAGGCGTGCAAGACTTTTATCTACAATAAAAATGTGTAAAACGGTTCCTTGGTCTGTAGCCAAAGACAGATCTTTGCTCGTGCTAAAACTATCTAAACTATCTATGAGTGTTAGTGAAGGCAACATTTGTGTCAAAAACACATAAAAACGGGTGATTAGAGAGCAGGAGAGGCTGGATGGTCTTAGAGGGCTATGTGATGCAGGCTGGTGGTGAGGTAGCAGTTAGTGACAGACTCCACAGGCTTGATCTTACTTTCATAGTTTAGCCACTATTTCATTTGATAACTTGCTCAATGTGTGAATTGACACAAGCCGTCAGGTTGTAAATAAATCGTCAGCTTTAGCATATCAAATATTTGACCTACTGTCTTTAATGAAGTGATGCTCACACGCAGTTTGTTCATTAAAAAGGATGTGCTAATCATCCATTAGCCTGAGGACAACAACTGCCTCAGCCAGTCAATGCTTGTGACTTCATCATATATTTTGCACACATAGGGCTAAATATGTAGCACCAGCCTACATTAAAGTACCACCTCTTTAAAGATTATCATTACTGCACAATTTGGAGGTTTATTGTCAATGGAAATGATAAAGCAACCAAACCATCCCTGATCATTAACGGTTCTGTTTAAAAAACGCTGCCTTGTGCACAACAGGACATGGATTTTGGACTGCTCTGTTTATTTTACCGTGGCCCATCTCAGTCTGAGCGTAGGTGCCGATGATCTCTAGGTTCCAGGCAGGCGTGAAGAAATGGTCCATTTGCTCTGGGGTGGCCTGGTTGAGCAGTGTGGGCAGGAACATCCCCAGATGGAGATCCAAGGGCGCTGGCCTGTCTGGGTGTACACAGCTAGGCCACGCAGGACAGGGGCAAACGGGGGAAAAAAGCAGGTGGTAATGCGGAAAAAAGGAAAGGAGGAAGATGGAAGAGATGGAGGGAAGCCATTTTTTGGAAAGTTTAAACCCGTGTCAGTGCAGATGAATAAGAAGAGAAAATAAAGGAGAGTTAAAATATAAGACAGATGATGTGCAAGCAAGTAGTAAAGACGGAGGTGACAAAGACAAATTAAAACAGCTTGTGAGCATGTCATGCACATTGGAGCTGCTGATTTGATCATTCAATCATAATTTGGCTCCATTCGTTTAAATTCAATTTAACTTTTCAGTTGCTGCAGCGATCAATTTCTCCTGCCACATGTATATTTTAATACCTCAAATATAGTCATTTGGTTAATTTGGCTCCCTTTTGTATTTTTTTCACACTAAGTGGTCAAAAATGTTTTGTTCTTCACTGCCTGGATGTTAAACAAGTCTGGAAACATACAATTCAAATACAAAAAGTCACCAAAATTGTTTAGGTGACTTTTCAATGAACTGACTAAAGATATATATCATTATATACTGCATATATAGTATTATAATGTTTATCACAGTCAATACATAATGACAGCATTGAAAAGAGGTATACTGACATGATAGTTGTTTTGGGCACAATAATTATGACTTGGCAGATAATAATGGGTAGGTGAATTAATTTTACTGATTAAGTGATAACACCTCACCCAATAGGCTGCAACATAGTAGGAATAAGAAAAGTGGTCATATCAGGTCTTGACACTGTTGGCTCAAAACCTGCTAAAATGTGAATAAAATGTTCATAGTGAGGACAAGGCCATCCATCCTAACCTTTCAATGTGGGTCTGCATGGATGAAATACAAATTCATAATAACATCCACATGGCTTTGTTACAGACAGGCAACAAACAATAGCTGGCTTGGCCTACATTCTCTCTGGCGACAGATTTCTCTGCCTCTCAGATTACAAAGGGATATTCTGTTAGAAACGAGAACTGAGCTTGTTACGGGGCTTCCAGACCACATACCTTTGCAGCACAGTGTGCATCTTCTCTTACTTATTGTGTCAGACTGCATAACAAGTAAGAAATCATTTTCTGTCCAGTTTCATCTAGTCTACACTACCGACTAATTCAGAAGCACCACCGCCTCACCTTGTCTCACACTGACTTCTGATCTGTTGAGTTCTCAATGGCCGAACCAGAGACATGCTAAGTAATTATGTACATTACTGATTAGTAATCATTGGAAGCTTCATTTGCAAAATTATGACAATCAATCAACTGAGTCACAGCAATCAAAATGCACACAAGCTTCATTTGCCATCAGTAGATTATCATTATGTAAGGGGGCGGGGGGGTATGAGAGGGTTGTTTGTAGGAAGGCAGTAAAACGAACTAACTAATGTTGATGGGAACATGTTTTTCGGAATAGACGAGACTGAGACTAACTAATCTAAGATACTACTAATCCTGAAGGTGTAAAGGTACAACTACTAGTCGAGTAATGTTAATAACACAGCTACAGCTACATGTACTTGGGCAGAAATGACCATCTCTTGTTAAAGCAATCGTCACGACACACATGCAACTACTTTAGATTGTCAACATAATTTGGATCTGTCAAACACATACAAGAAATCACCAGACCCACTGATGAACTGGTGCTGAACAGTTTTCCAAATCTGTTTCAATTTGGGCCTCTTTGTTCCATGATCCAAATATTTTTTTTGGCTAAGACAACAATGAATGTTTCCCACACATAGACTTTACTTGGGCGAGCCGCCTGGGTATACAAAAGACCTCCAAAATATATTTGGCGACCCATTTCAGTGTTTCAAATTAATTACCAACAAACCTTACGCCACAAATAGAATCTAATTCTGTGGGAAACAGTGCAATGTCAATGTTTGTTTTTTATAGTGCAATTAAATTGTGTCTGAAGGTCTTAAACAACAAGTAAGTCAGTGAATTAAGGGCTAAGTCCAGGACTGACCGTGACCAATCTCAGTTTGGGCATACGTGCCAATGACCTGGAAGGACTCTGACAGTGGTAACCATTTCCTGGACTGCTGAGGGTCACACTGGCTGTACAGCGTTGGGAGGAACATGACAAAGTGCAGCCCCATCGCCTCAATATGGTTGCCTAAAAGCATACTGTGTGAAGGGAAGGTAAAAAAAACCGAGGTTCAGACTTGTTGTTACTTAAATGCTGTGTAACTGATATATGTAGTTGGTGACATCACTGTGTTATGGAAGTCCTGAAAGGCAAAAATGACTTTTATGGATAAGGTCCAAGTTTATCTGTTGTGACATGGCCTCTGTCGGCAGAAAAAGTTATCCAGGTGTTTCAGTAACTATCAGATAAGATAAAATGACTCCCAGATGAGGTGCTGCATCATTAGCATTTTTGCCTTACGTTGCCTTTTAGGGGTTCTTTCTGGAAATTGATTAAACTGGGATGGAAGTTTTCCATTGACTACCTGTCATACAATCATTGGCTCTTCAAGAGGGACAGCAAAGTACAAGAGGTATTAATGTGATAAACATGTGAAAGCACTTCATGTAGTCAAAGTGAAGTTGTACTGTACCTTTAAAGTGTCCCTAACATCTGCCTGATAGTTTATTTTGCATGGTAAGATAATGGTATGGCAAGGTAATACTTAAAGGATTATCTATTACACCGCATTACTTTCTACTGTATAACTAGTGAAAGCTGGGAGATCGCATAACCCCTGACACAGTTTTAATCTCATGTCATGATGAACTTTGTTCCGACTGACTTTGCTTACTCATTGTCCACACAGATAGTTGGTCAAGCTACAATTTATATTACGCATTTTCCCCAAAGGCAAATTCCAGTTATTCTTTTGTTAACTCTTTTATTATTTTATATTATCATTGAATATTTATTGGACAGCCTATTACTTAGTTGTTTAATATAGCTAAAGGCCAGCTGTGGAACTGCATTAACATGTGAAAATGGTCCATCATGTGGGGTCCATTTGTGGGAGAATTAAGCTGAATGTGCTCAAATCTTTACACACTACAGGTATAACAGTTTCAATCTGCATCATGTCACCCTTTGATATTTGAAACTAACATTAGTAATGTCACTGTGTATACTGCACAACAGTTAACCAACAATCCAGGTATATTATTGGATTTCTGCCGTAAAGTAAAGTCAGATTGTAGTGGCATTACTATCAAACATGTCTGATATATCCATCATGTGTATTTTATGAATTACACACATTTGATCCTGATAGTACTATATCTGACAGGGCTCATAACAGTTTGCTTTACAATAAAAGCATGTAGTTGTTATGTATTCAAGCATAATAGGTGTCTGCCTATTACTTTTCTTTATTAGATTTGAACATTAAGGTGAGCTCCCATTTAAAGTGGCTCCATTTACACATAAACTTCCTTACTCCTCTGTCCCTTACCTCAATTATTTAAGACCACACTGCTTTGCATCAAACTGAAGACATATAGACAGAAACACTGGAATATCTGACTGGCTATTGTTGTGACAAAATTCTAAATTTTAAACAAAACCTGTCAGAGCTTAAAATTTTAAATACATGAAATTTTTTTTTGAGTCTACCAGCATTTCAAAGGACATAATCCCATCTGGAAGGCTTTTTGTGTCCACTTAATCTCTCGTGAGTAACAGCAGATTTCAACTGTGTGTGGGCTGCACTACATCAGCCTTGCAATCACACAGACCTATCTGGATTTACAGTATGTGGCCTCACGTGTCGATTCCTTTACCACATACCTCTTATAGCAGTAGATCTCCTCTGGGTCTGCGATGCCGTACTCCCTGAGCTTCAGGATCATTTGGGCACTCTTTCTGATAGCCTGGTCATAGCGCTCACTGCGGGACAGGAAGTTTGGGTCCTCCTCATTGAAGTCCGGGTCACTGAGAACCATTGACTCTATAGTGGATAGTAGAAATTGAATGAATGAACGAATCTATCAGTGTATACAGCTGCTTCAATCTAAACAACTTAAATAAAATCATGACCCATATATTGTAAATCCTTACCTAAACATTTGCAAAAGTCTATCAAAGCTTGTGAATGTGAAAATACATATGAAAATGTAGAAAGTAGAGTCCATCTGTTTATTTCCATAACATATGCTAATAAGGAAGATGCCAAAAATGTCAGTAATGAATTTCTCCAGACTTTGTGAGCTTGATGGAGCTGAGGTCTCCCTAATCAAGATTACTGACACATACACATCTGTGCATTAAGGCAGCACTACTACAACAGCTATGTCCCAATTCAGGGGACAGATTATCCAAAAGTCTGCATTTTTAGACCAAATTCATGATAGATAGTGAGCAGTGAATAACAAGACGCTGAAGGCAGAAGAGGAGACTTGAAATGATGCAGAACTTGTAACATACAGTACCATTCAAAAATTTGGGCACATTTTCTCTTTCCAGTGAATGGGAAGGTGTGTCCAAACTGTTGACTGGTACTGTATGTTACAAGTTTTGCATCATTTCAAGTCTCCTCTTCTGCCTTCAGCATCTTGTAATTCACTGCTCACTATAAACTAGTCATTTGTTTAATTGACTGTTCTGGCTATCTTTGTACACTTGGGGGAAATCATGTGATAGTGATGTATTTGCATTCAGGTTTTCATCAGGGACTAATGTAGTAAATGTATCACTTGAACTAGATAAATGAAAAGGTCACTGCAGGATATAAATGCAGTATTGTAGCAAGCTACAAACTCCACAGAACTTACTGAAATTTAGTCAGTAATATACTTGTAATATACTATGTACAATTAACCCGGAACACAAATTGTCCATCATAAAGATAAATGTCTCAACTAACTGTAACAGGAACTTCGCCCATCTTCCACCTGTTTTCTTGTGTGTGTGTGTGTGTGTGTGTGTGTGTGTGTGTGTGTGTGTGTGTGTGTGTGTGTGTGTGTGTGTGTGTGTGTGTGTGTGTGTTGGGTCAGAGTTGGTCGATTGGAGTTTGTCTGTTTGATCCTACACTGTCTTACTTGAGGTTCGGGTTCAGCTGAGGCCTCAGATCCTGTTGAATGCCTGGTCATTGAGGACTGTGTCTTCTTTCAGCTTTGTGTCCTATCAAACAATGTTTTGGCAGCACCAAAACAATGTTTGATAGGAGCAAATCTATCATAGCCACATTAGTGGAGTTTGGTACACAACTCTCTACCTTAGATTGGATTTTCAAATACCTGGATGATGACTTGAGAATTTATGCAGACATGGAAACTTTTTGTGTGGATTTGCACACTTAAGTAGCCCTATTGTACACACTGTGTTTAGAGTAATAAATCAGCATAACACTAACAGGTAACGTTACTTAATGATAGCTACCTCACTTATATGACACTAAACCAGGTAATCTCATTTCAAACACTAAAAATAAGCTGCTGAAACTTAACCACTAAATTAATAACTTTAATGGCATGTGCCAGCGGAACAACAGAATCATCATAAACCAGCAGCCGGAAGTGGCACTAGGCAGTGCAGCAGTGCTAACTTATACTAAGATGTAAAGAGAGGAGTCCTTATAGTACATCCATCGTGTCAAACCGTTTAGCATCAAAAGTGCCACAAACCAGTGAGAGGGGAGCAGTGGTATATCACAAAAAAGTGGCCTAACTTAGCTGGCATATGATACTAAAACAGGTCGGCGTTTCTGTGCAGGGCTGCTGCTGCTAGCTAACGTTAGCGATGAAAGCATCTTTTGGCTTGCTCCCCAAGCCAAAAGCCCCTACAACACTCTTTACTTTGCAAATATCATCATTACGATCATCTTATCACATTTTTATTGTCGAAAGTAGCCACAAGAGGCAAGCAGGACTACCATGGAGAAAAGAAAACATGTTAAACTTACCAATTTCCCGTCTTCTTTTGGTCACCTCGGCGCCGCCGTCCACAATATAGGTGAGTTTTTCGACGTCAAAAGTGGCATTTTGCCTCTCTCTGAGAATATCGGGATTCATAGCTCTCTATCAGGGAGCAAACCGTGGGGAGAAGAAGTGTGTTGTATAACCTCCTCTAACCTCAACCTGACTGCTCCTCCTGGGACGACCTCCTCCTGACGTAGCTGGGTGCAGGGAGGCGGAAACTGACAAGTCATGTGGCCAGAAGTGAGGATACACACAGAGTTTTGAAAGAGTCCTCAACACGATTTACTCCTCACAGTACTCAACTGTCTCCGATTGTGAGACAGGTTTTATCTCTTAGAAGCATTGTTTTTCTTTTACCACGATGCTTCCCGCAGCTGCAGTGCTTTATTTCCCATGGGAGGTGAAATCTGGAGCAGTGCAGGAGGGAGCATCAGTGAGAACTTTTGGCAGGTGGGTTTTTCCTTATAACTCACAGCAACATCAGATGTTGTGGTCCTCGAACCGGGAAAAAAACCCAATTTCTGATTCATAAACAGTGGTGTTAGTAGCAATAGGTTTGTCAAGCAATGTGTAGCATTAAGTGGCATCTTTTATTACCTTAGATTGAGCCCTTTTGTATCTATATAGGGAGCTGGCTCTAGGAGGGGTGGGGAATTCAGTTGGTCTTTCAAAGTTCCCCTCCAATCAAAAATATGTTCCTTCAGCTGGATGTTTGACCTTCACCTTGCAGAGTTTGACATTTGAAGGTTGTTTTCATATTCATCTGCCGAAAGGTGAAAGTTTCTATGTTTAGTAAACATCTAAGTTTAAAGATCCCCTCCCGACATGTTATTTAGATATAAAAATGCTTGGAACAATCATGTGTGTCTAATATTATATTTATAATTATACTTTTTTGTTTTCCACATGAAAGTATATTTATCTTGGTAAAATCCTTTCCTTTTTCCATCTCCCCCTTGTCCCGCTTTGAAAATCCCAGAATATATATATAAGCAAATATATTTCTTTTTAGAAGTTTAATTGCTGAACACAATATGTCTCCCACTTCACTGTAAAGTCCATTCTCAGTGTTTGTGAAGTTGTATTTGTTAAATTTTCCAGACTTGTCAGCTATCAGCCTGAGGAGTCCAGGGCTACACTGTCAGCTCAGCATGCTTCGAAAGAGCACCATGTGGTTGTCCGCACCTCGTTTGTGGAGCCCTTTAACCCAATAGTTGGGGCCCAGTATGTTGTTCTGGGTGAGAAAGAAAATACTGATGGTAAGGAAAGACTATCTGATCTTTTCACACTTATTATGATTTTCAAACAGCAATATTATTATGACTAGTATATAAACAGATCTTTAAATGCTGTCATTTTAGACTGTGTTTTGCTCTTGCACATCAAAATTGAAATTCTATGGGACAATACATTCACAGAGGGTAATTCACAATTACATTGATTCAGTAAACATAAGAAAATTGTTAATCAGGTATCTGGTTATTTATTGCAAAACCACTATCACTTGCCTTTATCTGTGTCTTCTTGTCTTACAGGGGATGACGTGATGGTTCGGGCCCGTGTGCTCAACTGTGTCGATGGTGTAAACATCGCTCTTCTACAGAAAGCCATTAATGAGCAAAGGAGCTTCTTCATGGAGAGGGACTGCAAACAGGATAATGCTGCACAATCTGCAGATGCAACCTGATCTGGGCCTTAATGCATCAAGTTTCCCAGACTGCTCATGGATCGTCAGAGCTACATAACCGACTCTTAAAGCTGTTTGCCAAGGTGCACAGTGCTGTTGTGTGAGCTCAAATGAACTTCAAGACCTTTCAGTTAAAAAAAATAGGGACAAAGGTTTAGTTCCATCAGTTTATATGAATATCATGCTGACCTATGATCATAACAGCTTTTTACACTTTGTCAGTGGATGATGATCATTAAAGCTGCAAATGAATGGACTAATAGTCTCGCTTCAAGTTTGGTCTGTTAAGAATTAATTGTAGATGTTTTGGGTAAATTACTTGAATATGAAAATGGTGCACGTTTTGGCAATATTGCTCAGTTTCGAGAAGGCTTTTCAGTGCTGCCATTTATTTGGATGTGGAAGTTACCAGACTTAACATTCCTGAAGTAACTTTGTGGTCTGATATCATTCAAAATGTTTTAACTTTCCAAACAATAGACCTATCATCAATGGGTCTTGGTCAAACCTGTGTGATATGAATAAAAAGCAAACTAAGGATGTATTTCACTGACATTAAAATGGAAAAGGTTTAAAAATATAAATATTAATTACACCTATTGAGCACTTTGCACAGATAAGACAGTTAAAAAAAGATATCTATTTACATACATTTTAGCAGCTATGTATATTGTGAGCTTTTACGTAAACCAGGACTCCACTGGCAGAAGGTAATATCATTGAAACAGTCACAGAGTCCATATTACAACCATATTAATTAAAATAAAATTTAGCAAATAAAATAATTCAAAGCATAGACCTCTATCTTAACTGCATGTGTTATTGTTATTGTGCATTATTTCTCATAGGTGAGGTTTTAAGATAAGCCCAGAGTGGTTTTCTATCTCACCCGCACATTTTATTTTTATTTTACTATTTTTCTATGACTTTTATTTTACAAATGTGCAAATAAACATGTTTTCAAAGGGCAAGGTTGAAAATAAAGCAATATAATGCACTTAGTGTCCTCTCTGGCATCTTCTTCTGGATTTACAGCCGTTAACACTTGGCTTAAATATGTCATTATTACAAACAGTATGTGTTGTATGGTCTAAACAGTGCGCTATGCAGATTTGGGGCTGTGTTTTCAAGTTAAACTTTGTGTTCCCAACCTTTTCTGGTTGTGATCTCATCAAATAGAATGGTGCTTAAATGATGAATTGATCAATTATGCTGGTCATAAAAAGCAAACAATGTGAGGATGTCAATTTGCATTTTGTGAAATTGTAATGGTCATTTTTCATTATTTTCTGATATTCTATGTACCAGTTAGTGGAGTGATTGGTAATGAAAATGTAAAACATATCATAGAGCAGGTGTAAATTATGAGTTAAACTAATTTGTTCCTCTCAGATATTCATTGGGAGGACTTTTAGAGGCCTGAACAGGTAAAACTATCCAGTATCTCACAAGAAAATGCTAAATGACAACAATAATGTATTATTTCTCATCCCTGTAATCATCTGGTGAACACTTAGATTTGAAGGATTGGTATATGGGTTATATTTACAACCAGTTTATGTACACCGGGTGGAGCAGTGCCTATTATTTGTTATTTGATATCAGATGAGGGACACACCCTTTCATGAAAGTAAAAGTTGAAAACCTGCTTGTGTGTTTTATTTAAAAGACTACTCAGAATTGAAAGTGAGGGAGTCTGTGCTTTTTAGCCATAATTTAAATTTATTAATATTTGTTTCTTTATAAAGTATTAAACAAGATTGAGTTTAAAGTGAACAGTGTCAAGAATAGTGTAGAATAATACAGAGTCAAATCAATCTTGGTAAATAGCATTGCACCATGCCCCAGTATCCCTAATAACACAATAATATAAAACAAACTGCATTCATATTCAGTTTAAATAGAAAAACAAAAAACATCTGCCCATTCAGATATAAGTAAACAAAGGCAATTCAGCAGCAATCATTTTCACTAGACAAAGCTTTGCAGTAAAGACTTTTCCTGAGTCAAAATGTACACTGTAATTAACGTATGCATTTTTGTACGATATGATCTCAAATTAATAGTACATTTTTCCATGTATTGCTCCACAAATAAGATAATTCCAAGCATGTTGTAAACAAATCTAGAATCTTGCATATCTATGAGAGTTGTAAGTTGGAGCGTAGCTGGACTCTTTGGAGGGGGCTGGCAGCATTGGTAAGCCTGATATTGGGTCTTTCTTACAGCGATTCAGAGCTTGTTTGTAGTTAATCTTCTCCTTTGTGAGAGGGTCTACAATATCCTTGATGTAGGTTGTCTCAGCCTGCAACTCCCTCATCATGGCACTGTCGATCATTTTGGACCCGATGGCATCCATGATGCTTACCCTGCGGCCAGTGTTGGGATCGACCAGCCCTCCGGTCAGGTGCTGTGCCTCCATGTAGCGAAGGGCAGTTTCCTTTGGCATCCAGCCTTTCTGGACAGCCTCTCCCACAGACAAATGCTCTTTGGTCATGGGGTCTTCAATGCCAACAAAGGCCTTTTGTGCATTGAGTAGCCTCTGGATTTGACTGTCGTCAATGAGGCCTCTGGGTGCTGCCTTGTGAACCGCGTGTCTCTCTTTGGTGTTGACATCGATGATGCCACCTGTTGCTGCCTGCGCCTCCAGAAGCCTTTGCGCGGTGGTGGGGTCGATCAGTTTGCGAATGGCGGCACTGCGTATTGTGAAGCAGGTGCCAGTGTTTGTATCCATTATTCCAGCGACTGGGTAGTTTTCTGTCACAGAGGAGAGGTTAGGAAGGGCTGAATTCACTGGCGTGGCAGACTTTGGGGTGATTGAGTTGAACTGGGGCTGTTTCTTGTCTTCACCAGCAACCAGCAAGGCAAACTCTGAGATGGGCATTTTGCCTTGTTTGTACCTTTGTAAATCATACTGTGCCAGCCTGCCTTTCTTTAGGGCGTCTTTAATAGGGTACTGCTTGCCACTCTTGCAATCCTGCAGTACAGATGTCTCCCCATCAGGCCCCATGGAAGTAATTTCCTCCCAGTCACACTCCAGCTCCTGTAGATGAATGTACTGTTCACGGTCAATCAGGCCCTGCAGGTAGGCATCATAAGGAGACATATCTTTGCCTGTATCTGGATCAAGAATGGTGATTTTGGTGGAGACATTGGTCTCTTTGGTCCTTGTCTCGGCATGCTCCTCTTTCTTCAGATTCTGCTGAAGGTCTCGAATGTTGCTGTCTCGCAGGTGGATTTTGTCTTTTTCATTCAGGATCTCCTTCTCCAAACGCTGGACATCAGAGTCCATCTTAATGCTCTTCTGCCTGCTCTTCTGTGTCCTCTCACTCATCAACTTGCTCTGCTGCTGGAACGACAGGCTGGTGTCATGTTTCTCAGACTCCAGTGTCTTGAGCTCACAAGTGAGGTTGTCCCTCTCCCTCTGTAAGGCATCTCTGTTCGAAATGAGAGAAGTCTCTTCTTTTGAAGTGCTGGACTTGGTGCTTGTCAGGAGGTTGATTTTATCATTGAGACGTCTGATTTCATCCTCCAAGTCTTGCCTGGCAAATTTATTTTGAGATACCTGCTCCCTCAGGCGATCCCTCTCTGCTTCGACAGCCTGATCTTTCTCTACACGGATAATCTCTTTGTACACCGTCTTCTCACCAGACTTCTCTTTCTGTAGGATCTCAATCTTGGCATTGGTGTTACGGATGTCTCTCTGGAGACGCAGGATATTGTTGGTTTCCTTGTCCATGTCTGACCGCGCACTGTTTGTCAACCTCTCCAGTTTGGGGTCTCTCTCAACCTTCAGTACCTCCTCTACAACAATACTTTCCTCAACAGGTGGTGGGGCATTTTCCAGCTGTGTCATGCGCAGTTTGATCTCTCTGAGTTCAGACTCTGCTTGAACTTTCTTTTGGTGCTCGTCACTTTCTCTGAGGGTCCTCTCTTTGTCTTCCACTGTTGATCTTAGCTGCTGCAGGTCCAGCTCCAGCTGACGCCTCGTCATTACTTCTTCATCTAGGTTCTTGCCGAGTTTCTCATGCTCGACTATCTGTCTTGGGTCCTTCTGTAAACGTACAACCTCCTGCACAACCACTTTCTCCTCAGGTTTCTGTCGCTCCAACAGGATGTTTTTGTTTTGCAGGTCAAACACCATCTCTTCCATAGTGCGCCGCACCTGTGCCTCCTCACGCACATCTCTTCTCAAGCGGTCAGCTTCTTTCTCCAATAGAGGATCAGGTTCATACTTGATGACGTCTCTGGTGACGAGTTGGGTCTCTATCTTGGACTTTTCAGCCTTCAATTCATCTCTGTCTTGCCTTAGAAGTCTCACCTGGTCTTGGAGGGAGTTGTAAGTGGTGTTTAAATGGTTCACCTGATCATTTAGCCTTTGAATCTCTCTCTCATTTTCAGGGCTTCTTTCCTCCTTAACCACCTCTTGGAGAACTTCTTTCAACTCCACCTTGGGCTTCTCAGACTGAAGGGTTTTCACTTCAGATGTGACCTGGGTGATCTCCCTCTCCAGATCAGAACACTGCTTGTTGGAGTCTTGTATGTCTTTCCTTAGTCGCATTATCTCCATCTCTGTAGTCGGATCTATACGGTAGATCTCATTAACTATTTCCTTCACCTCAACTTTTGGTTTCAAGTCTTGAACATCTCTGTAGCGACTGTGAAGCTCCATCAGCTCTTTGGACAAAGAGTCATTTTCAGTCATCTCATTCTCCACACTTGATTGAATCTTCTTTGATTCATTAATAAGGTCAGGGTCTTGTTCAATCTTTTTCACCTCCTTAGTGATGACCTTTGGCTGAATGTTAGGAATCAGCCTCTCAAGTGCATTAATCTGGCTCCTTGTCTGGAAGATTTCATCATTGAGGAGCTTGCTCTTGTTGGTCTCATCAGAAATTTCTGTCTCAAACGTTTTCACTGCTTTCAGCATCTGTGGGTCCTGTTCCACTTTCACCACTTCCTTCTTAACCACCTTCTCTTTAATAGGTGGCTTTTTTTGCTGGAGAATTGTGACTTCTGTCTCCATCTGAACCTGCTCCTTATCTCGCACTCGAATTTCATCTTTCATCCTCTCTATTTCATCTATCAGCTTGGCAGCCTCCACATCCAGTTGAGGATCTTTTTCAAACTCTGTCACTTCTCTGGTCACCAGTTTGGGTGTTGTATTTTTAAGGGTGTCCTCCAGGGTAGTAATTTTCTGGGTAACAACTTCAATCTCACCCTGGGTGGTGCTATGCTTCAGGGCCTCTTCATGCAGTTTGTTCTGAAAATCAGCCAAATGACTCTCCAGTTTTGGGTCACGGTAGTACTGCAGGACTTCTTTTTCCTCAAGGCGCTCCACTCCTCTTCTGCTCTTCAGTGACAGCATCCTTTCTTTGAAGGTTTTCAGCTCTGTTTCGGTATGAGTTGTTCTCTCCTTCTCTTCATCCAGCTCTTTTAACAGACTGTCAAGCTCAAAACTACTCCTCGGCTGGCTTTCAAGCTGCACCTGTTGTTGTTCCACCATCTGAACTTTCTCTTCATTCTGCAGCAGGGAAATATAAATGAATTGAATGGCAGTAACTGATCAAGTAATTTGTTTTGTGACATAGCTTTAATTAGTTTTACTTGAAAATTCTGTGATAGTGAAGAAGTCATATTTTTATTCATAGCTTGCTCCCTTACTTGTGAAATGAGATTCTTAGCCAAGCTCATCTGCTTTTGGCGTTGGTTGTTTTCAGCTGTTGATTCAGCGTAACGGTTGACCAGATCTTTTTCCTATAAAAAGGATACACAGAAAATAATCAACCACCTTGATTCTCTAACAAATGCAATGTGCTTATGTTGAAATATGGGAGTTTAAATATTACCTCTTTCTGAACTGCATCAGCAAGTGTGAGCATATGAGGTTTCTTTGCATCAGTGGCGCCAGCATCGTCTTGCATACTGTTGTATTTATCAACGTTGGTCTCATACTCCTGCACATATGTGAAGAATTAGGTTAAGTTTTCTGGTTTGAGCATTAATTAATTAAGTCAATTATTCAAAGTATGCTCATATTCCCATTTGTGGATTATATTTAAATAGTTTTTAAAATTCAACAGCTATTTCTAAGGCCTAAAATCACCAGTGCATTCTCTTTTGTATTTTATTGCATTGTATTATAATACATTTGAATCGTCTTACATTGAGTAGATTCTGGAGGTCTTGAGACAGGTCCACCACTCTGTCCATATCATCTCCCTTCCTCTTCAGGTCATCCATCACCCTCTGCCATGAAAATGTTTAACAGAAGTTAATCACTATGATTTCATAATTTTACTATAATAGCAGTTAGAGTATCATCCACTATTCTCCATGTTCCACAGTACGTTTAAAAAGCAATCTCACCTCCTGTGAGCTCTGCTTGTCAGTGACCTGAGACAGATCATCGTTGAGGTTTATCTGTTTTTTCGGCAGGTTGTCAAGGAAGGTATTCAGGGATTTGGACGAACTTTGGAACTCCTGGTTCTTGGTTGCAGTTTCTTGTAAGATGTTTTCCCTGAAAGGATTGGTCAATGTGAATTTTCTTTTTTAAATAACTGTAAAGCTCTGCATCATCATCATCATCATCAGATATATAGTGGTCAGCTCAAGTTTTGTTTTCTTTCATTACTATTCTTGAAATATATCCATTGTCATATTAGCGTACTACTGCTTTCTTTATGTACTTGTGATCATAATGTAATCACAAGTTGGCCTATTTTTAAATTAAAGACATTTAATCACCTTTTTGTCATGAATAAAGCATACATACATCCAAAAGTTCAAAGTAGTAAAGTTGTCATTCAATAGTTTTTTGGTTTGCAACAGGCTACAAAGAAGCCATGTCCACTTGCAACCACTAATACTCGGTTCATTTAATCATTTTTATAGGGCTGAGCATACCAAGTGTGTGGATTTCACAGAAATAAATGTATTAAACAAAAATATGGTGTTTTTTCTTCTATCTTATCCTTGTAATCATCTAATGTCCATCTTTTAACTCCTCAGGGAGTCCTGAATCCTATGTTTCGAACCAGTCTTGTGGATTAAATAAGAAACAAACCAAAAATTTCAGTAAAAAATATCTGAAAAAGCAAACTTATTGTAGCCTGACTTTCGATTAAAACCGAAATGATCTGATTCTCACCTGTCCTTCACCTGATTGGCAACATTTGCATAGCGGGTCTGCAGCTGTTTGACCTCTGTTCTCTGGCGCTGGATGTCGGGGCAGTACTCTTGGTGGCCCTGCTGCAGAGAGCTGCACAGCTGCTCTGTGGTCTCCAGATCCTGACTCAGTTTCTTCATGTTGTTCTCAGCCGCCACCACAGATTTTTTCTGGGAC
Organism: Scomber scombrus; assembly: GCF_963691925.1. NCBI lineage: Eukaryota > Metazoa > Chordata > Actinopteri > Scombriformes > Scombridae > Scomber > Scomber scombrus. The sequence continues at coordinate 14,058,441 of NC_084971.1, read as the reverse complement.
TGAATAGAGGAGACAGGAGACATGCAATTTAAAATCTGTCAGATCTGTGAGTGGAAGAATTGCCTTTTATGTGGTTGATATCAGACTTTAAAGGGATGTAAAATTGCAGATGTCCTCACCTGAATGTCCTCAGCACGATCTTGGACTGCATTTGGCACATCAAGGATTGGACCGTCCTGACTCAACTTCTCCTCAAACCCAGAGACGAGGCCATCCACCTTCTTTATCTGATTCTCAAGGTTGAGAGATGCATTTGCTCTGAGGAAAGCCAAGGAGAAATGTAGTGATAAGTGAAATGAGATTACTTAGTTCAGTAGCAAAGCTCGACAAAGACAGACTGACACCTATAATAATATGACACGTGTCAGGTTATGTTTTCTTGGCAGTTCTTATTATTAATTGCATTCTTTAACAATGTTTTAATCATCCACTATGCCACTGTATCTATGCCAAACAAAACATATGCTTACTTCTTGGTGTAGAGGTCAGCAAGTGCAGCAATGCTGTCATGCTTGTTGTTGGCAGTGCTGAGTTTCAATGCCAATGCAGAGGAGGTATCACTGGGATCTTTTGACAGCAGGGGCTGCAGGTCAGACTGAGCTGCAAGCTTCTGTTTCTCTAGAGCCTCCAGGTCCTTGGCAGCTTGCTGTGTAAGATCAGATTTATATCATTTAGATATCAGGTCATGTAGTGTTCCTCCCTGACCAAACATAGAAACTGTTAACTCCAAAAAGAGACACCTGATGACAAAATTATGTTTCATTAGCTTTTAATGTATTAAGGAGGAGTAAAGTTCCTACAATAGCATTACCTGCTTTCAGTAAGTTAGGGTTAAACACATTGCTTTGATGATGAAATACTACATGTACAGTATGATTGATAAAAAATGACAGCAACTTTTTTGTTAATCAAGTAATCATTTGAACCACTTTTCAAGCGAAATTCTAATTTTATAGACTAAACTATTCGTTAATGGAGAACAATAAGCCAGACTAATTGGTAATGATATTATTTTCCTGTTTTTGTCTTGACGCATTGCTGACAGAGAAAACTTATGCAAAAAACATGCTAACAGAGTGACAGAGAGCTGGAGTTTAAACAGTTTATTTGTCTGACCTCCTGCTTCTTCAGCCTGTCGGCCAGATCTCCGGCCGGGTCAGTGCGGCTCAGTGGGGCCCGCAGGCGGCTCAGCATGGCCTCCTCAGAGTTGACCAGGTCGTTGTCCAACTTGTCCAGCTGCTGAGCAACCGCTGTCACTTTGGGGTCCGGTGGGGCAGAAGACACTGGGGCTGTTTGTGCAAACAAGAAGTTGATTTATTGACTGATCTGATTGTGGCAAACTATTTGCAGCTGGTGGTAATTAATGATCCTCATTTAGGATATATTAAGATTCAGTTTGACAGTGACCTGATTGCTGGGTCCTGGACACGTCTGATTTGTGATTCTTCAGGGACGCTGCCAGAGCAGCTCTCTTCTTCTTGATCTCTTCCAGTTCACTACCCAAACTAAAGGACAAAAGACATGGAGAGACAGAGAGTTAGTGACATATTCTTGCATCATTAATTCTAACTGCATAAGACAACCTTGTGTTACTTACAGGTCCACTTTGTCAATGGCCTCTGGATCAGGTGGTGGGATCTGGAAACATGCTCCTGGGAAGGTCATAGTTGCCCCATCGGTTGAAGTAACATCCCAGTTTTCAGTGTCTGAGTTAGATTTCAAGGTGAACTTCTCCCCTCTCGACAGAGATGCCTTGATTATAATAAATGAATAAGAAATAAAATAATTCTATACATGCCTAGAAGTTTAAAGAAGAAAAATCAGTGTGTATAAACACTTGACCTGAAAACTCTCAGTTAAATATATTTGACAGTCTTCGCCTTTTTTTTTGCTCCGCCTGACAACAATTTAAGGTTAAGATGCTCCACCTTGTCGGACTCCGAGTCACATAGGGCTTCCACTGTGATGGGTCTGTTGGGGGTGATGCGGCGTAGCTTCAGAGGAGCTATGCTGGTGCTGCGCCTCCTCAGGTCCGCCAGCAGCTGCTCACTGTTCTGTACGGCCTTCTCCTCCGCCTGGTGGGAAACAGGGAAAAGAGAGGGAGTGAGACATTTTAGACTGCAAATCCTAATTTTATAAGTTCGCTCCAAAATGGACCGTAACAGTTTTATGCCTTTTTTATGACTGGGGTGTCCTAAACAATCAGAACCCTGTGCAATATCATATATAATGTATTTATTTCTGGTTTTCTCTGTATTCAACTTGAGATACGTGATGAACGTGTTTGTGTGGGAGCACCTCACAGAGGTGAATGTCTTGAAACTTATGTGTACTGACTTGCAGTATTTGATTCTGTATTTGTACTAAATGTCTATAAAAGCTCCTGTGTACCTCAAGCTGCAGCAGTATCTCTGAGTTGCTCTTCTTGCCAATAGACTTGGGGTCCAGGCCATTGTTGAGTTTGGTCAGCGTCTCTGACAGTTGCTCAGTGTCCATTTGGTACTGGAAAAATAGCAGAAAAAGATGTTTTAAAATGTTTGTATGAAACCTGAATGTGTTGCATTACAGGGAGATATATTCAATGCATGCCACAAGACAAACTGTGTCTGTGTGTGAGGTATTCTGTGCCATAATTACCTTTTTGAATTCCTCCACATTGTCCAGGTGCGTCTCTTGACAAATGCAGAAATTTAGGAATTTCTGCCACTCATTTCGTACAAGATCTCTCTGAGCCTGGAAGTGTAATGATATGAGTTAATTTACTCTGGATTGGAATAGCACACAAAATTTGACTTGAAAATATTAGTCAAGTTGATTTAAAAAAAAAAAAGGGTTAGTTATAGACTTAAAGTGACAGATTTTGTCCTTTTCAGCTTTGCCTTTATACCTGTATTGTTGGACTGGCAGGATGCTTCAACTCAACAAGCCTGTCTCCTTCATCCTGGAGTTTGTTCACCTCGCTCTCGTGTGACAGCAGATTGTTGTTCTTGAAGTTCTGATTGACATCAAATAAAAACACGGTCATTTATATTATTAGACATCCCAGTACAGAACAAAGGTCTCACTTTAGATCATTCTAGACAAGTAACATTATCTTATTATTTTGACCTCTCACTGCTCTGACTTAAAAACACATCAGCACTGACCTCATACTGCCTGCGAACATCAGGTGGATCCACCATATGGTCACTCCAGTCCTGTTTCCTGATCTTATCCTGCTCTTCTTCCAGGAAGGCCACTTCCTTGTTGCAGCCCTGCATGTATTCGTACAGGCTGCTCAGGTAGTGGCGACGCCACTTGGAGTTGTCCTGAGGAGAAAGTCAATAAAACTGAGTAAAAACCTGAGAAGTTCTGAAAGTGAAAACTCAGAGACACTTATGAAACAACATTTCCAGAGTATCTGATTTGGTATCAGTTAAATAGGAAGAATAGCCCCAAATCTGTTTTTTGATTAAAACATGTAAAATGTCAACACAGGAAAATGTATAATGTATGTAAGTGTGTATATTTGCCTTTTTAGGTAAAATAAATGGGTGCATAGAGTAGCATGTCAGTTATAGAACAGAGGTCAAAAAGTAACTTTAAAGAAAAATTACCAAGATATTTCGGAAAGATCTCCCAATAAGTGCTCTGTAATGTTCTATTATAGTCAATGTTTTGTATAATGATATTTTAAAATAAGGAAACTATGATTTTTTTTTCTCTTACACATGAACAACTGAACTCACCAGTAGATTGTTGTACTGTTTCTTGAAGGCTGTATATTTCTCCTAGAAGACAACACAGCAAAATGGATACAGACAGATGATGATGATTTATTACAAGCTGCTCATTAAAATTAAAGAAGGCATTCAAAGTTTCAGAATGAAGACACCCAGAATGACATGAGGATGTCTTTTCATTTAAATATGCTGGAGTGTGTATTCACCTTGCTTCCAGCAGAGCTAACGCAGAGCTGGGAGCTGTACGCCTCAATCTCTTTGTGCAGGATATTGTGAGCGGCGATCTGCTTCTCCAGGTCTGCCATGGTGGGGCCATACTCCTCAGTGCTCACCTCTTTCTGAGAGCAGAGACACCAATGGAAGAGTGTTAATGTATGTAGAGACAGATAAACACCAGAGGACAAGTCTTTACAGGTCACTCTTTTATTAGTTGTGTTGTTAACTTGGAAAAGGTCCTCTCCAGAGCCAGTGTTTGGTTTGTCCATTCTAGGCTACTGTAGAAACATGGTGGTGCAACATGGTGGTCTCTGTGGAAAAGAACATGCTCCCTATCTAGATATAAAGGGCTCAGTCTAAGGTAATGAAAGCACAATGATTCTTATTTTTCGATGAATACACAATTTAAAACATACTTGTGAATGTTATTTTGCATTTCTGCCAAGTCAGTTCTGCTAGATGCCACTAAATTCTACAAACTGCACCTTTTAAGAGGTCACAAATAATTCATTTTTTTAAAAAGGCCAATTAATTTCCTTAAACAGCTAGGTACTGTAGTTCTTAGTAAACATTAATCAAATAGGAGTAATGGCGTATTTGTTGGGACTCTTTTCTGTGTGGATTAATACACATTTTAGTATTTATGGGGACAGGATGGTGTATGTGGGATTGACTTATAATAAACTACAGTGTCCATGTTTATCTCAATAAAGGAAAATGTCACCCAGTGCAATGCAGTGTGTCTCACTGACAGATTATACTTGGTTTTAAGATGCACATTGGGTGATTGGATCCCAAGTGGACAGCATTGTGATCCAACCACTCAAACCACTGCCTGAGGATGTGTAGGATGCATTTAACCACATATCTTTTGTAGTGTCCTAATGCATCCCTGACAAGGATATAACATGAAAATACACCATCAATGCAGGACATGCTGGTTGTTTTGGTGACAGCTTGCCAACGTCAATTGACTTTGTCTTATCAACAGTTGGATTGCATGTACATGTATATTAGTTGTACATTTTTGTTTTGCTTAAACAAAGCTGGTGCTTGTCTATAATAACTGTGAACACAAGAGGTCAGCTGAACACCTTGGAGATACTTGACAGACACAAATGTGAATGAGTATGTGTCTCGTCTGTTCACTTGTGATTGGATCACCTAAATGCATTTAAAAACCAAGTATAACCAGCCTATTTGATGTGTTTTAATCATTTTTAAACAACAATGGAGCTCTGTGCCACAAAATAATAAGATGTATCAAGCTTGGTCCACATTGACAGTATTTGGCTAGGATCAAATCATTGTTGCTTTTGGTGTCTTCATGGCCAGCCTTTTTCTGTAAGCTCAAAGAATGACACCAAACCTGCATATTCAGAGAGTTTCTTAGCAGACTTTCCCCCAAATGTTCAGACAGCGCTGTAATACTTACTTGTTTCTGGTTCAAAACAGGTGCCCAGTCAATTCTGGGCATCAGTGACACGTCGTCAATCTGCTCAAAGATGTCTCGGTAGAAGGCGCAATCCTTCAACCAGCGCTCATGAAGGTGAATGACACTAATGTCACCAGAGAAGAAAGAAATGAAGAACCTTAATTATTATTTAATCTAGTAGTTTTATCCTTTTTCCAAAGTCTGTTTTTGTATGTTTGCTCATTTGGACTGAAAAAATCCAATCACAAAACTCTTTCTTGTCTTGATTGACAAAGAATGTGAAAATGTATTATATATTTAGTTAATATTAAGCACTTTGAGTCTCCATTACTCTTAGTATTGGTGTTAGGTTGGAGACTTGATGATACAGTACATAACTAGTGTTGTTGTGGACTTTAAATGCGTATTAGGATTTCTAAATTCAAAATATCATGAAATGACTGTCTGGTTTAACTTGAGCTGATTTTGTTCATTGTTTTAAATGTAAATGTCATGCATGCTTCCATAAATGTACTTATTTTTATATATTCAGGATGGTCTCTTCTTCTATATTGCATTCATTCTGTAACAACTCACTCGCTCTCTATCTCTCTGGCCTGTGGGTGTTTGAGCTTCTTGGCTTTGCCTACGTCCAGGAATAGGTTCTGCAGCAGGCCCTCAGCCTCGCCCAGCTTGCTTGAGATATCAGCCTGATACTGTAAGGTGAGGTCTTTCTTCTCATTTTCAGCATCCTGATGAAAGCAAACAACACTTACGATTATCTTTTTTTTCGAGAGCGGTTGACAGAAAGTGATCAAATGACATGAGTGCACTATTTGTGTGCCAGTTTTTCAGTGTGTTCTCACCACAGCCAGCATCTCCTCTGCCCGGAGGATGTCTTTCTCCACCTGGTCAGCATTCTTTTGCATCTGGGCGATCAGCAAGGCCAAGCTACTGGCTTGGGACCTGCAGGGTGAGGAAGAGGGTCACAGATTAAAACACAAGTAGTGATCAAATCATGTCTGACCGAAGATCAGTTCAGTATTCCCATTTCATGTTCAACAATCCTCGTACAATGCTGCATCTGAGCACCGTCACTTACCAGTGGAGGTGGCTTTTTTATTTGTTTATGAAGGTTTGGTTCACTTACAGTCAGAGGCTCTCAATAACAGACGAGTATTTAATTAATCAGGATTTAAATATTGATCACAAAAAAGACCAAGATATTTTCCTGAAAAAACTTTTGATGTTGTAAGACAATAAAGTTTAAGGGCAAAACATATTTTAAAAGCATATCCACTATCAAAAATCTGCACAGTTTTATCTTATTTACTTTTATTACTTTTGTCAAATTTCTGACTGATGCCTGTTTATCAAGATTAAACACATAACATCACAAATAATCACAAGTCTCAAGAAGTGTTGGGAGGGTGTGGGGTCAGTGTGAGGATAGATCGTTTCACCATCCATGCCACACCCGAAGCGTTCTTTGAATGCTAACCATTCCTCAGCAAGTGACTGTGACAGTCACTCCCTCTTTCACTGTCGCTCTCTGTAACAGAGAAAATGCATAGTGATGCCTCAGACACACAAAAGGAGGAAATTTGGTGGTTGGCACTGTGATATGAACAACACCCATAGATCTAAAGGGGGGGTCAATTTGTGGTTTAGAGTCAAAAATCTAAAGATTCAGGATTTAAGGATTTGAACGAAGATAACACAGGATGATGTTACAATTTAATTAGATTGGGTTTGTTTGTGGGAGAGCTTTGAACAGAGGAGATGTAGAGAGGGGTTCGGTTATGGTGGATGTAAATTAAATCAAATTATTTGAAAACAGGAGAGCAATCAAATGTATCTAAACAAGGGACACTCATAGACAGTTTTGCAAACTTTGTATTGTGATAAAGTTTGTGGTAATATGGTTTCTCCAACAGCGGCAATTTACGGGTTGAACTGAATTTATACTGTTTCATGGAAAATATAATTTCCAAACACTCTATTTTTCATTTTTGTGGACATAAAAATCTGTCTTTCCCAAAAACTGGCTCACCTGCAAGTTACCCTTTACCACCAGAGCCTGGCAAATTACATAATACACTTTAATAACCTTTAACTCTGAGATAGCTTTTTGCAATATGCAGCATTTACTGTAAAATCAGCCACAAAATATCACAATTGCATACAACAAGATAAACTCTTGCTGAGAGGTTTTACTACAGTTACTTCCCTCATGAAGCTAAACCTCTGAAATAACAGTGATGTGTAACACTGAACCAAAGAATGTTGGCAAACCATCGAGCACCTCGCTGGTTAACTGGCTCACATACCTAAAATACCTCAGTACAACAACTCGTCTCCCTGAGAGAAAAACAAGCAAATGTCCTATAAGAAAGATTTACGACGGCCTGAATGCATTTTCATGCCGCTCTTTAATGATAAAGAGACAGAGGAATGCAGAGATGTGCTCCTCAGCGGCACTGACTTGCTGAGCTTAGGGCTGATCTGGTTCTGCAGCAGTTGTGACAATGGCCTTCTTATTCCTGCTCAGTCAGGAGGGACACACACACACACACACACACACACACACACACACACACACACACACACACACACACACACACACACACACACACACACACACACACACACACACACACACACACACACACAGGCATTATTTCTTAAGTTTCTTTACTAATACACTAATAATCATACTCATGTTGGTTATGACCTGAAACTGCAAATTCAGTCATTACTGATTCTCTGACTCATAAAACCCATAAGAGTCAACAGAGCCTGGATTAGTGACACAATCCTGATATGATCTACATGCTTTCAGTCTGCCCATGCTTGACGTGTGTCACTAAATTTGTCTTTTGGGATTTAATTTCTTTTTTGGGTGTCTTTGAGGAAAAAAATCAGTTGTTTGCTCATATGTTCTGGTTGTTTAGCTGTCATTTTCTCCATCTTGCTAAAGATAGGTGGACAGGTAAACACCAGGGACAGTCCTGAAAGTCTGACATGTTGTATTATTTCATTATAGATGTTGTAATCTACAATAAGTGTGGATGATTGACAGATCACACATATCTTCATCAAGTAAGTGTCTGTGTTTGTTTATATGTAGCAGTAATGTGTGTTCCCCTCTGAGCTTAGTGTTTTTCGGGGGTGACAGGAGTGTGTGAGGCCTTCGTGTCATCTGTAGAGAGTTTGAACTCTCGTGACTCTGCTGAAACATGACAGCCCTCAAAGGATACAATAGAGCCCTGTTTAATAAATCCCTTTAATGCTGCTTATTGTGACTGAAAGAGATGACTCATTGAGGGTTTTTTATTTATATGAATGACCATAGCAAGACAGTTAAATAGCTCCATCTAGTCCTGATTTCCTTGAGAGGGTAACTGGATAACCCACATAATTTTGGAGGGCTTGTCTGCATTTTTTAGTAAGTTACACAATCACAAAGATTGTACTAAATACACTCCAAGATTTAGGTATAGCTCTCAAATTCCCTGCCAGCTCACAGCTGAAAGCAGAGTTCAGTGTTACTACACTGTAAGTTCAGTACTACAAGCAGCTCCTTTCACATTAAATAGAAGAATATCATTCATTGTAAATATCAAATATAGTCATCAGTCACAGACTCAGTGTCGTCATTAAAACATTATGTCATCAATGAGCTGTGATGTAATTGACAGGCACATGATGGCCACCTCTAGGATCCTCAGACATCACACATACACTTATCAGATCATGGTCACTTTTGGGGAAATTACATAGACTTACATTCATTTCTTGGAGACTTACCCTCACTATATGTACCTGCCTAACCTTAATCAATGACTCAAAAATCAGCGTTAAACCAATTGGGGGACACACCTTTTGTAACCAATTGGAAAAGTTGTCCCCATTTAACTGGTCCTAAGTTTGAAATCTGTCCCCAAAAATAGCCTATGACAGATGAACACACAGGTAATGGTGTGGTATTTGACTTGTCAATGCCATTTGTAATTTAAAATGAAGTTTTTATACTTTACAATAAGTAATACCCCACTTACCGACAGTAGTACAGTTTCATCTGCCACTTTACATAAATTAGTTAATCAATTAATAAATAAACAGAAAATTGATTGAGATCAAATTTGATGATCGAGTAATCATTCCAGTTTCTGAAATGTGAGTATCACTGTAAATCACATAAAAATAGACTACATTTTATATGAGATATAATGGGATTAGTTGCTGCCCTTCTACATTGTCTTCATTCATTTAATTGGTAGCTTATGGTTCTTACTGGCTACATGAACCAAGCAACAGGTCCTATTCAAGCCACAATGTACAGTTGGGAACCAACGCCCACATAAGAGAAAGGAACCAGCTGAGCAGTCCAGACTGCCCATCCCTCATCACACCTCAGCAGATTGACATGTCCAACCAGAAGCAAGGTGAAACTACAGGCTGGTCACCATCTGCCTGTGAAACCACGTCACTACTGAGACATCCAACAGGGATGAGAAGGTGAAACTATCAATTTGGCAGCTGAATGTATCTCCAGCTTCTCTATGATGGCTGTCATTTGTGTTATAAGATGTGTTGAAAGCCATTATTTAAATTAATCACCTTAATACATATGTGAAAAGGGTAAGGGTCAGGGTCATCTTCTTTTATTACTTAGATAAGTTTAGGGCAGAGTGAAATCATTCTCATTACTCATTACTCATTACGTGCAGTGAGATTCTTTCACACATTTGCACACACTGAATAAACGTTTTGAACACTGTCTTCACCTCAAAATGAATAATGTGTAAAAAATAAAATAAAAAAAGGCCAAAGAGGTCAAACAAGTTTTTAAACACTTAAGTCTTATGGTGTACCCCAGCACCACCCTCTATATAAGTCCTATTTTTTTTCTCTAGGCCTCATTTCTAGATTTGTTATCTAGGCATCATTTTCTAGTACCAAAGGCAGGCAGCCAAGCCTGACAAGACACAAAACAGCCTCTGATACTGAAATCACGCACACAGTCCTTACAGGACAGGTTTTTTCTCATTGAAATATGATAACGTTTTGATAGACGTCACAAGCCTAGATCTCTGTGAACTTTTGGAAAAACTGACCCATGAAGTCACATTTCGGGGATTTGTGCGCTTGAGAAGTAGGTTGAAAAAGAACTGATAAGATTTTTTGCTAAATGGAAAAGAAACATTTTGTTTTTAGCTCACATGTAAATGTAAAATGACAGCATGACTGTTTCTACAAACAAGCACATTTCCGTTATGGCTCAAGTTTTAGTCTCACTCACACCTTCACCAGTTCTACCTGTCTTAAATTCAACAGTCTCTTACCTTATGTTTACAAAGTAAACCTGACCTCAGGCCCTGTTAACACTCTCAATCATCCCAGAGGATTAATGTCGACATAAATCAGCACTTGAAATCAGTGATGAATGTACAGTGCAAACTCTTATTTAAATCTCTTTCAACCCAAATATCATGTAAGAAAAAAGGAACCACAACACACATTTACACAGAGAAAGAGGACAAAGGCACGCACGGAACATGACACAGTTCTCGTCTTGGGAACAAGAGGAGGGTGAGCAGAACCGAGATACAGTATCACCACACACACGTACATACATTCATACACACATTCATAAACTCCTCTGGGAAAAACTCACTTGTTGATCTTGCCCGAGACCTTGAGCGAACCCTCCTTACTGTCCTTTTTCTTAAACATCCTGGAGGTTGTGGGGGAGTCAAGCAGAAACCCACAAAAAAATCTCTCTCTCTCTCTTACTCCTTCTTCGTCTCCGTCTTCCTCACTGTGTGGCTCCTGCTCTATCACTTCTCTTCCTTTGGTTCTTCACAAACTCTAAACACACACAAACACACTCACACACACTCAGTCACGTCAGTACAGTGTTAAACACCGGCAGCTCCTCCCAGACAGGTTAACAGGTGTGTCACCACTCAGACATCCACCTTGCAGAGGAAGACCGGACCGACCTGTTTACTGCACTCTTTCTTGCCCCCACCTTCGGACCTGCCCTTCCTTTTCATCGGGGGCCATGACACATTCTCAAATCTCTCACAGGGACCAGGAGCCCTTCAGTTACCATGAATGAAATATTTGTGGGTCTGGATGAATTCCTGCAGGGTAAAATGCATCTAGTGAACAAAACACCAATGAATGCAGTTGGGAGACATCATGTTAAAAAGCAATGCAGTGGTTCAAACATGGCTATTAAGTGCTATGAAAAATATTTTAAATTTTGGACTCAGTACAATCTGAAGTGGAACATTATAATTCACATTATTTCAGTTTTGGTAGACCGGCACCAAATGTAAAACCACTTTCTACCTCCACCATGGAAATTGTAGTGTTTCCCCCATAACAAGCTAGTTTGTAAGCAACATACTTTACTGCAGGTCAAAAAATAACAAATAAAATAAGAGCGAAAAGTACAAAATAGACTTTCAGCCATGTGAGCAGGAGACATTTCAGTTCAGATGAGTTTCAGTGAAAAATTTCCACAGTGCATGTATGAAATTCAGGCTGACGCTGGCAACATATGCAAAGTGATTTTAATGGTAAAGAAGTAGCAATCTGAGTTAGTCATAATAAGTGGATATCTGACATATATGAGTCTTTTTTAGCATTAAAATCCCTCTGGCACTAAAAAGACTAACACAGTAAGATATGTACTTGATTTGGACAGCTGAGGCTTCATATTAGCTTCAAGTAAACCTTTAACAGTTTTGCACAGGAGAAAGACTGTGGATTTTGTTTCGCATCACTTACACTGTAAGTAAATTATGAAGGGATCTTCAAACGGCCAAGATGAACAACAGGGACGTTTACAGCAAGAAAAACCTGTTTCAGGGTTTATTTGTGTGCCTGACTGTTGCTTTAACAAACACTTAACATTTTGAACCTGTTCTTTAACTACAACTATGACTAGTAGCCAGTGAGCTTAGCATGAAGACTGGAACACGTGGAAATAGTTCACCTGGCTCTGTCCAAACAAAAAACTCCACCCAACAGCACCCATACTTAAGATTTTTTGTTGGACATCTTTTTTTATGAAGCATTATGGAGATATATTTTTACCATCCTCAGTTTAATTAAAAGCTAATACTGACACCAGATCACAGGTTAGATTACCTTTGACAAACTTAGAACTGGGGAGAACTGGTTTTTGGTACTGGAAACGAGTATAAACTGAATTCTAAAATAAATTGACTATTTTTCTCCCAGTAATATCTGCAAGTGTTTGAGACTGACTTGTCCCATGTGACTAAAATAAATAAATCAAGAGTGATGTAATTAGTTTTCAGGTCTCTTCTGTAGAGTGAATAAGACATGAGTGACTAATCATCTAATGAGCTTATTATTTTTCTTATTATTGTTGGAATCTGAACCAGGTTTATTGCCAAGTACATTTGCACATACTCAAAAGTGAGTGAAGCATCTACAAATTTCAAGTTTAAATTGAAAAGAATAAAATAAAATGTACAAAATATTGACCAGGAATGTGCAAAAATTCATAGTGTAAACAGTACATGTAGTGTGCAGTTAATAATCATAATAATATTACAAGTTGTGTTAATTTAACACAGTGTTAAGTCAAAAATCACATATGTGCAAATATTGCATTATGAGATTTTACATTTAGTCAATGAATGTAACACTAAAACTGATGAGTTTTTAACTTGCTCTGGTCATCTTAAACCTGAAGCTATGCTGTGTAAACCCTCAGTGAGCTGTATGCTACAAACACAGACACAGTGTATACAGTCAACAGTGGAACAGTATGTGACGACCTGAGGGACTCAAAGGAAGTCTTTTACGTAATGGCTTCATATGGCGGCCCATGCCATGGTTTAATGATACATTACAAAGTCCTATAGCATCTAAAAACTGCAAGTCAGTCAGGATCAGGGCGTCTCTCTGCAGCATTGCAACAATAGGGAAACATGGCGAGGTATGCAGCCGGGCAGCTTTCCTTGCAGCAGAGTGGGGAACAGCACAGAGAGCACACAATTTTGATCAGTCCAGTCATTCAGTAACTCTCTCTGGGTGCGTCCACCTACCTGTCTGGCAAAACAGACACTGTTTTTGTTGCCCAGAGACATACTGTGGTGGCCTTTTCAGCTCAACACACACAGCCGGTTGTCATATCTTAACCTTAAGATTAAAAATGTATTGAAGCCACTGTGAACATTTTTGTCAAGCAAATGCTTTTTGTGTCAAATATTCTGGGTTAAGATTTAAGCTACAGTTTATTGATCATGTTTTAATAATGTAATGGTATTTTTGAATGTCAAATGGCACTTAAGGACTTTAAGTCCATGTTGGCTTAAAAGTTTAGTTAAAATTGAGTTTTTAATTTTTTTGTCAGCTGCTGTTTCCAAGAATTAACTTTCAATCTTAATTTTTTAAATAACATGGACCAGAAGTCTGTAAAATTGGCCAGAAAAAGTAACATCTACAATCCCCCAACTTGGTAAACTCTACTAAATGGACCTTGTGGTAAAACAGTTTTGTCAATTATGGCTTCAGTTTTGGCCACTAAATCAATGAATACATGGTGAAAGTTCTTTATGTAATTTGTGCTTCTTTTATGGACTCTTCCACTTCTTAAACCTAACGTTTAAGATAAAATTTCAACAACACTAAAATTCACAAATGTCCAGTAATCACAGCAGAAGAGGTTCTTTCAAATGCTTCAGGTACATCTGTTAAAATAAGACACTGATTATCTTGTTAATATGGCACCAGGGTTGGGATATACAGTATTAAGAACCAAGTAAACAGTCGGTTCTTGAAGTTGATGTGTTAGAAGTAGGAAAAATGGGCAAGCATATGGATCTGAGTGACTTTGACAAGGGCCAAATTGTGATGGTTAGATGATTGGGTCCATCTGGTCTGATTCTTCAAAAGAGCTACTGTAGCACAATTGCTGTAAAGTTCATGCTGACTATGATAGACATGTGTCAGAAGGAGTAGAGGGCTGCATAACCACAGACTGGTCAGAGAACCCATGCAGACCAGTGTCCACCACAAAATGTTCCTACAATGGGCATGTGAGCATCAGAACTGGACCATGGAGAAATGGAAGATGGTACGGTCTAATGAATCATGTTTTCTTTTACATCATGTTGGACAGCTGTGTGACTGTGCATCATTTACCAGGGGAAGAGATGGTACCGGGATGCACTATGGGAAGAAGGTAAGCCAGTGGAGGCATTGTGATGCTGAATTATGTTCTGCTGGTAAACATTGGGTCCTGGCAATCAAGTGGGTGTTACTTTGACATGTACCGCCTTTCTACAAATTGTTGCTGACCAGAATAAGTACACCCCTTCATGTCAATGATATGCCCTAATGGCAGTGGCCTCTTTAAGTAGGATAATGCAACCTGCCACACTGCAAAACTTGGTCAGCCATGGTTTGAGGAACATGACAGAGTTCAAGGTGTTGCCTTGGCCTCCAAATTTCCCAGTTCTCAATCCGATTGAGCAGCTTTTGGATGTGCTACAAAAATAAGTCCGATCTACAGAGACCCCACCTCGCAACTTACAGGACTTAAAGGATCGGCTGCTAACATCTAGTGCCATATGCCAGAGGACACCTTTAGAGGCCTATTGTAGTCCATTTATCAATGGGTCAGAGCTGTTTTGGTGGCATGAGCAGGAACCTGCACAATATATGGCAGGTGGTTTAAATATTATGGCTGATTGGTGTCTGGGGATGGGAGGCTGATGGAGAGTAGGTATTTGTTCATTGAAGAAAGTCTTTGAAAAAGTGACATTTTGACTTGATGGCACTAGAGGAAATGGGAGTCACCAAACTCCTTAGCACTCATCCTCTTGTGAAAATGAATGTCTGTACAAAATTAATGCCAATCCATCCTGTATTTGTTGAGATTCTTCAGTGGACCAAAGCAACAGACTGCCAGAGGCACGCCTGTTGCAAAGCTAAAAAGGCTTAACTTAATAATAAATTCTTTATCTATCTACGTATCTGTCTGTTTGTCTGCTGGTCTGTTTGTCAGTATATATCGCCACACAATAACCCTCCTCCTACTTGTTTACCATCAAAGATCAATGTTAACACCTGGTTTATTACTATGTAAATATTTACTTTGTTTGACCTTACTTCTTCCTTAGGTCTTTTGACTTTTTTTTAGTTCTGTAAATAGAAATAAAGTTGTCCTCCAAAAGTGTGTGTGTGTGTGTGTGTGGGGGGGGGGGGGGGTGGCGGGCCAAAAAAAAATTTAAAAAAAATAAAATAAAAAAAATAAAATAAAATAAAAAATATATAATAATAATAATAATAATAATAATTTGTCCCCAAACTGAGCAAAAGACGAAGTTACACAGAAGCAATGTGACAGAGTAGCTGGACTGATTTAGTAGCTGTAAATCTAGATATAAGAGTGCACCCCTTCAAGGCGTTAAAGGCCACTGGATGTCAAACAATTGCTTTACAAGGAATAACAAAAACCCTGAGATAAATTTTTGATTCACAGGCCAACATAAATATGACAGGAAATGATTTGTCTCCAAATTCTTAACAGTTGAAAAACATCCAGGGTGTGTCTGTCCCTTTCACTAAACTACACACAGCATGATTGTCTGGTTTGTAAATGAATAATGAAGCTTTGATGCTTGTACTGGACTTTTTCAGTTTTCTCCTGAGTATCAAGGAAGTACAGTACCATACAATCTGCCTAAAGACACATACCAAACCAAATAATACACATCTTTTCCTATCTCAATTAATTCACTTTCATATCTTTTCATCTCACAGTAATAAAACAAAGAGATATGACAGGAATTAACTATTTAATACGAATGTTAATGTGTTTATCTCTGGTTTCTTCCAACAGATTATCATTCATCTAAACTGCATCGAGGCACAGATAACTTCAGTGCACCCAGGCAGAACACATTTCTACGTGACAGAGCTCCGTGTGTAGAGTGATGACAGCTGATAAGACATCATGCCAGGAGGAGGAGGATGAGAGAGGACTTCATTCATTCAATTAAATATACTTGTGATTTGGATGTTACAATATTCCAAAGGACTCATTTGCGTGGCAGTTTGTGTTTGAGTAACAAACACACCTATGAAATTAGTCATACTTGTGAAAATGCATATACACAAAGTTAACCTAAACACATTCACACCCTGCATTGGCATCCTACGCACTTTACACACACACCCACAGCAACAACAACGTAGGTGATAAACTGTTTGCGTACACACACACAACTCCTGGCTCATTTCAGAAATTCAGGTTTTACTTTGTACCATATTAAGTTTAATGTGACTACGATATCTAATAAAACCACAGGCGCAGCCACAATATGAGCCCCTTTTCTCCCTCCATCACTGATGTTGAAATGAAGTTAAAATTAAGCTTCCTGAATTTTTCCCAGAATAAGTGAATGAAAGTCAAGAAATCAGTGTTTGGTGCAAATATATTTTAATTATAGGGCTGAAAATTAAATTGAATCATACATTCTCTCATCATTTCCTTTCTTTCAATCCGTTTCCAACAATTATTGATTACCACTAATTTTTTTTTTCCTGGCTATTTGAGGTGAAGTGCTGGAGCTTTTCCAGCAATTCCATCTCAATTCTTTTCAACAAAAAACATTGAGAGGGATAAACTTTTTAAAACAAGACATTGATAAAAATTAATAAGCAAAACAAGTACACGAGGGTGTAGGTGAGTGGAACTGAAAACAGTCCTCTAGCTAGTGTTTGAGCAGGTATCACAGGCAAACCAGGTCCCTTAAGGATCCAAGGAGGTGATCGGCTTTGGTGTGTAGACAAGACATTGTGACTGTCAAATGAAGCATTACCAAAAAAATGTTTTCTAGCATTACAACATGTCCACAGACATTTCAGTGGTGATGAAAATATTTTAGTCCAACTCATGATGCACAAACAGGCTTGTTGGTGTGATAAAGGAAAGGCTGCTAAAAACCCTTATTTCCTTTAAGTCGACCTACAACAAAATTAAACTTGAATAAAAAGTCAAAATAAAAACATGACAGGAATTAATTACAATCTGATGAGCTGCACCTGTGATTGTTTTTTTTCACATCAGTCCTGCTACAACATGTCTGTTGTTAATAAAAAAAACATCACCTTGGAAATATGAGACACTGAGTCTTGTTGAAACTGTGAGTTCTGCACTTTCATCTAGACAAGCTGAAGCAGTTGGACCCTCGTCTGACATGATGATTAGGTTTAGTTGTAAATGTCACACAGTATATAACATTAATAAATGTGTCTATATTGACACTGAATTTTTTAAACAGAAAAGCATTTTTACATTGTGATTCATGACCTTGTTTTCATTTCTCTGTTGATACACTTTAAACTTTTAAGCTTTGTTCCAGTTCTTCCCTTTAGTCTGGTCAGTTTGTAGAAGCCCTGATCAACGACTTCACTCATGACTCGTACACATCAGAAAACACTGACAAAGATGAACTGAAGTCTTCTTGTGCTTTTAACAATGCATTTTCATTAACAGTTTAATGTTGCATCTACCACACAGGTGTTTTTTGTTGAGCTATCTGCAACACATCTGGGGATGGGAATTGATAAAAATAAATAACCCTGCAAAGGGTAACTTAAGTGTGTGCGCTGTCTGGGGGCTGCACTGCCTTCACAGTTGAGATCTGCCTTTTCTGTCCTGTCAATATCACAAGCTTGGGCATCGATAAGAGGAACTGATAAGCTCGGAGCCATACAATTCTAATGGATTGGACAATTTGAAACGGTTCTCAACTGGAGCCAGTTCTTGATTACCATCCCTAAACATGGCATGAGGTGCTTTGGTGAAAAACGTCACTGTGGAGGGAGATGAGGTGGGCTCAAGTGTTAATTCATGGAGCGATCGATCAAAACGAGGAGAAGTCAGGGAAAAATGGAAGGGAAGAAATGGGACACAGCTGAAGTCTTATCAAAATATGACAATCGTTTAAACACATCACTTCGAGTTTCTTCTATTTCATGAGCTCTACTTTGTTTTTTCATTTTTAAGTCAAAGTAGGTGCCAAGAGAAGACTGCACTGTAAATTTTAGGTTGAAGAAATGCTGAAAACATATCTTGTATAAGGAAAATAAAAGGATATCATCACATGAAGGCGCTTACATAACACTGAAAAAAAGAAAGAAAAAACTTCTAATTGTGCCAAAGTGGCTTAGTTTACTTTGATAGGACTGTGAGGACTTTGTTGTTAGTATTAAGACCATAGCATGGTATGACAGAGACACCTCCATTGCTCAAATTAAGGAGGGAATCCACACATCCTGATGTTATTACTAAAGGTGGCAGGTAGACTTGGGTCAGACTGCAACATGAAATTGATTCAATTACTTTCCTATAATCTTTCTTGGAAGATTAGACCCCCCTCTGCTTTCTTTAGAACTGCAAACTCTCCCCATCTTGCACTTAGGCACTAAAAATAAAATTAAAGCAACTGAAATTATTCTAACAACTGACCCAAGTCTGGTTGATTGTGGTAAACTCGGGGCCTTGTAGCTCCCCTGAGGATGCCTTGACAAAGTCTGGAACTCAATTTAGCTGCCGAAGCCAAAGATGCCCTTGATGTAGCCGGTCAGGCCTCCCTTGCCCTTCTGCTCCACCTTGTCATCCAGGGGTGGGAAGGCCACGTGGTTGAGTGCAAGGTCAAAGAACAGGGGCTTGCAGGGAATTGGCTGAAAGTCAGGAGGGAACTGGACCAGATTGGGCTTCTTTCCTACAAGCGTAGGGTCAAGGCGGAAGGTCTCCAGACGTTTGCAGAGGGGCTGCGTGAAGGAGGAGGAAGAAAGTGAGCATTAAGTTTGTATAAATAACTAATTTTTCCTATCTTCAGAGATTTGATAAACACTAAAGGGAGTAGAAAAGGTTAAAATTGCTGAGCACTAACACAAAAATGTAAATCTTGACTTACTGAAGAAACAAATGTTTAAAATTGATGCTAAATTAACTGTACTTGTATAGAGCTTTTCTAGTCTTTTTGACCACTCAAAGCGCTTTTACATTACATTACATGTCACACACATTCATACACTGATGATGACAGGGGCTGCCATGCAGAGTGCCAACCTGCTCATCAGATCGAAGCTAACCACTCACACACATTCATTCACCGTTGGCACAGCCATTGGGAACAAGGACACATTGACATGTGGACTGGAGGAGCCGGGAATCGAACAATTGAACTTCCGATTGGTGGACGACCGCCCTACCTCCACATGTTATAAGCTTTTTGTCGGGGTGTTATAACATTCATCTGCCTGTTAAATCTGCTGTTGAGTCCATGATGAATTTTCTATCGAAGGAAACAACATTAATCCTAACGGTGTAGAGTGTCTCTTGGTTTTCTCTCTTACCGTGTTGTCTTTCACCTGCTGCTGAGAGGGAACTTCAACAGTGTCATCAGTGTCTGAAACAGAGATAAATGGGTTTTCTCAGAGTTGTAACCAGAACTGAACAGAGCAGAAAAGAACAGGGCTGAATGTGTTTCTCTGGGTGAGCACAAACATAGCTGGGCTACAATACAGTTCAGTGCCCTCACCTAAAATGGCAGCAGCTTGGAGTGAGTATTTTTCAGCATTGACCTCAGCGATGAGCTCCTGAACGTCAGGGAGATCCTGCAGAAACCACAGACACAACACTGAAGTTACTGAGGCTGGTTAAACTGTCACAAAGACTAATCTGACCCGATATCCACCAGGGCAAGTGTGAAAAACGTGTGGAAGCTTTGTGCTTCGTGTAGTGTACTTCTTTGTTGTTTACATCAAAACTATCCTGTTTGAACAATTCTGCACAAATTTACTCAATGGGATGTTTAGAAGAGTACAATTATTTATTTAAATGACGAGTAGTTGCAGTATTATGGAGTAGCTGAAGGATTAAGTTAAATGAAGATAAAAGGTCAAACCTGACATCTTACAGTAACGTCAAGAAATTGAATTGAACTGTAAGAGTTAAACGCATTAAAGTCACAAGTAATATGAATACACACAAGCTAAAGTGAGCTGAATGAAGCGTGTTTGACTAAAAACCCTGATGTACACTGAACGGACAGGATGTGTTTATACTGTGTACTGTACTGTTTATATGCAAACCTAAACCTGCCAGGTGGCATCCTATTCCTTGTTGAATATAAAATGGAGGCAAATTTATTTGACCTTTTTCACGATGGATATTAATGATCATACTATTGTGATCACCTTTGTAAATTGTGAGATTGGCAGTACTGGAATACACACCTTGAGGCTGTTGTTGAGGCTCTTGGCTTTAGACTGAACCTCCTTGGCATATTTCAGCACCCTCTCATACAGCACCAGAGCCTCACTCCACTTCTTCACCAGCACGTAAGACTGAGCTATAAAGAAACATCTGCAATTGCAAATGAAGGAAGGAAAACAACATTAACAATGCATGAATGTACATACATGATTCAGAAAATCTACATGAGGCTGGATTATCAGAAAAAAGAATATCTTATCTTATGTGTAAAATTTGATTATGAGGTTCAAGTAAAGCAATTAAAAACAAAAATGTCTGACCTGTAAGCCTTGTAGACCAGTGTCTTGAGGGACACCTCCTTCTGGAAGGTGTGATCATCCTCCAGACCCTGCAGGGTGGAGAGTTCAGCCAGACTCTGGAGAGGAGAAAAGACAGTGGAGGGTTAGGTAGGTGGTGGGAGAGACGGAGAGACATGTGGACGAGGGGGGGGAAACAGAAGTTCAGTTACGCTGTGAGCAGCAGTTGACAGAGTCTGTCAAACAAGGTGAGGTACCCTTCCCTTCACTGCTGACAACACAGATCATACATCGACTCATCACATCTGACAGCTACAGTGTGACTGACTGATCAAACTACATCACACAAACAAAACGATCACAATATATTTTAATGTCCAGAAAATCACCTGCAGGATGATGTCATAGAGGCGGATGAGGTCCTGTGGGCGGGGCCCCCTCTTACTCTCGTCGGCTTCAGGTTCCTTCAGCTTGGCCTGCAGTGTATGAGCCATGCTCTCGTTCCTCTTCACCAACGTACACAGCTTGATGTAGGTCAGGTAACTGTGTGAGGAGACAAGCAGCATATTTATTATTAAGGATCTATATGTAAGAGAAAACGTAGTGCAACAAGCTGGTCTGAAACATCAATTCCTAATTATGGGTTTATGATTTTTGACATAAATAAAGTTTGGACTGTTGGATAAAACCTTTAAAAGGCCACTTCGGACTCTGGGAAACCATAGTAGCTACTTTACACTAAACAGTTAATAAATAATTAAGGTAATGAGTGGCAGATGAACGGATCATAAAACATATTCTAAACTCTGATCTTGACATTTACAAGTACAAATACATGTCTTTAGCCTAAAGTGCAAATGCTTATTTTACCTGTGCAGGAACTGCAGGTTGGACACCTTGCCATTGTCGGCATCAGAGCTCCTCTCTCGCTGCTTCTACAAGAGCAATAAAAAAAAAAGAATGAAATTAACTCAGAAACCTTCACATCCTTGTAAAAATGTCACCCATCTTAGTAAGATGCAAACAAACTCATAACTCATTCTCACTCCCATGACCCATTAACAAACTTCTAGGTCACAAAAACCTCACATCCACCTTCACTTAGAAAATGTCAACTATTCACTATGATGTGTCTCACCGTCTCATTTTTGAGCTCCTCTCTCACAGCCTGGATGGTGTCTCTGCACTCGGCCAGCAAGGTCTCATACAGATGCTCTTTGGTTTCCTCGTTAGCTGTCTGCACAACAGAAAACATGTTACATGTTACAATGAATGTTTCCAATTGCATGTTTTACTGAAATAATAAAGAACAGATTCAGATGCAGAAAGCTTCCAAAGCAAAACCTGATTCAGTGTTCATACGGACACGTAACTATTGTTTTACAGGCAGACTTGGGGAATAAAGTGCACCTATCATTTAAAAAGAAAAAAAAAGTCATGACACCATGTCAAAAGGTTTGACAGCCAGAGGAATTTGGGTTCTTTGTAAATTTGACAAGACGAAATAATTTCAAATTTGCTTAACAGCAAACTTGAACCTGAACTGTGGCCTCTGGTTCCAGTGTTGTACCCTCTGCTGAGTGCTTATACCAGAAACATGTATTAAAAATAAAGAGTAGAAATAGTTTAAAACAGAAATGTAGACACATTGGACTTTATCTGAACTCTGACACACAAACACACACTTTACACCTGATTGAAGCCACACATGCACTAATAAAAATCAATCATGCAAACCTAAATGTTTCGTCCTTGTGGAAGTTGTAGTTGTCTGATGCAAAGAAAGAAAGAGTAAGACTTTAAGCAGGAATGTGACTGTCGCAAAGTGAAGGAAAGACACAGGTATGTGACCCGGCAGGCTGCTGATACATTCCTACACACAACTCATCATTTATCACTCTGGAGTTTCAGGGTTCCAATCTTTGATGAGTGAAAGGTGAAGTGAAGAACAATCACGACATTCACACACTCATACAATTGGCCTGTGTTTCTCTACGATAATCCCAGAAGTCCGCAGGGTGTGTTATGTTAATACAAAAAATGTGAAATCACTTTAAGCTGGAATATGTGAGCATGTGAAGACAGAGGTAATGTTTATACTGTATAATTCAGTTTGATGTTCATTTTTTTCATGGTGCTCATGTTAACAGATTAGAGCAGCCACATAGATCGCATGAGTCCCGCAGCTTCACGTCTTGTAAAGATTTCTTGTCTCGCATACATTTTCTGATCTGTTGATAGTATTACTGACATCATACCAGCAACATTACACCTTTCATCATAACTTTAATGTCTATATCTGTGGAACACATCACAGACATGAAAAAATATAAAGTGTCACCACTGTCAGCCAACAGCCTGTTTTCTTATTTGTTGTTTCCCTCGTGACAGTTAGTTTGGAGGCTAGTTTGGGGAACTTGGTGTCACCTGGAGGGATTTTCTTCACTTGTCATGGTAATACCTGGGGTTTAACTGGCAGAATAATCAATAATGATAAAAGGAGGTGTGAGGAGTGTATGTGGCTGACACAGACTCACTTTCTCATTTAATGTGAGAAAAAGCTGCCATCACCTCACATTTCTCACAATTGAGCATACGCTTCTTAACCCTTCTTCTGTAAGTGAAACAAACGCATTCATTATGAAATGATATGAAATCTATTATTGATGGTCTAACTATGTAGAAAGACATGGCTGGCAATAGCAGCTCTGCCTGTTTGGACACCACACGTGTGTGAGCTGCAGTCATTCAACGACACACACCCTCCGGCCAACGCCTAGTGCGACTAGCTCAACCTGTTGAGCATTTTCGTTGTTTAGAGGGAGGGTTTAGATGCATAAACCGATTAGAGGAGGGAGGAGTTGACAAAGCACTTCACTAGGACTGATGTTTGGCACAGTACTATTTTTCCTGTCCCCAGAGGACAGAAGCTGAGGATTATATGAAACTCACATGGATGCCTGAGGTGTTGGGAGTGACACCCTCAGATTTTCTGTTGAATAATCAGTTGAGTAATCAAGTGGCACTAAAGCTGGCCACCTTCACAATTTTTATAACTTTCAGTCTATAACTCACAAAGATACCTGCAGTAGTATATCATTTACTGTGAGCAATACCAAGAGAACAACACTTTAGATAATTGTTGGGAAGAGCTTCAAAGTGGCTCCCCTTACATTAAGTCAGAGATGCTATTAGCTTAACAATGACCTGTGATGCTACAGCTGAGTCCCAAAAGGATACATTTAAAACTGAAAGGTGTTTAGAGATGATAATACTAATCTGTCCACAGAGACCTGCTGGGTATAGTCCTGCGTTTATGTGTGGGCAGAAATGCACAGAATGCAGTTGTGCGATGAGAGAGGCTGCATGCCAGAGACCTGAGTAGATGTGGGTGTGATGGGTGTGTCTGCAGGGTGTGATCGGCCTTCAGGAACACGAAAACAGGAGGAATCACTTGTGTTAGCAGTGAGGGGATATATGAGATGACAGAGGAGGGTGCCACCTACTGCAGTTTTAAGGAACTGCAGCATTATTCTGTAACTTGTGATTTTAAATCTCACTTATCATACCTTACATCTTAAAAAGGTGCCTTACTCACTACATTTTCTTCATGCTTCCATGTTTGTTTGCTTACCGTCTTCTTCTTCCCTGCTTTTACTTTTAAAACTGCCATTTAAAGACCAGTGATTAGTGTGAAACCATTGGCAGGTGGTGTGTGCAAGCATGATAAACAAACAAAATGGGGACCTGCAGGTAAAAACATTTCTTAATAGAGCCACGAGTGGTGAAAAACAGTGTAACTTCATTTAACTTTTAAGAGTGGTATGCACACTGGAAGAGCAGTTAAGGATGTAGCCTGATTGATAAAGGACTTTTAAAGCCGAAACATGTATTTGAAAGTCAGAGAGAATAATAATTTATTAAATAGTTTTTTTCAAAAAATTGTAACAATATATACTGAGCGGGATATTTTGCAGTTGAAAAATATCAATTATGTAATGGTGACACTATTTTTAAATTATCTTATTATTGTTAATATTATTATTATCATAATTGTCATTATTATCATCATCACCATCAAGAGGACTTGAGGTGCAAAGGTCAGCAGCCAGAATTCGGAGCGTTGTGGTTACCTGGTATGATCTGCACACCACTACCTGCATATATTTTATAGAGATGGCATGTAATGCTATAAAGAACTGCTAACAGCACTGACTGCCTTCACTTTGAGTGTCAGATTTGTACCCCCTACAAAGCACGCTACTGACCTGAGCAATGGCGGCCTCGTTGTCTGCCAGACCCAACAAGAAGATGCGGGCCTTGTCGATCTTTACGGGCACAGACCGTCCTCGCCACTCCACCTCACTCATGGTGGCTGCCTGCTTGGTTCTTGCCTGAGTGATCAGAGACTGGGGACAAAAAAAAGAAATGTCAAACAGTTTGCATAACGCTGCTTTTACATCCAATTTAAAACATCTTTGAATTTCATCAATTAATATTCGATCTTGCGTTAAACTCTTAATATTTGCACAAATCCGTGCTATGGTTCTCTGAGACCAAACTTGTGGATTGATTGATGAAAATATTAGGCATCCTATATATACTAAGACGACTGATGATACCAGCATATAAACTAATGTCAGGTCTTGTATGTTCACCTCTAGTTTCTCAGCCATCATGCCTCCACCTCCTCCAGTCAGTCTCATCTGCATCAAGTCATTGATGGCATTCTGGTCACCTGTCAGACGGCAAAGCACAGTTACACACCGAATGTCACTTTAAGAATAAGTTAATTGTATGAACGGAACCTCAGTATGCCTAAACGAGCCTAAGACGACTGTGATGACTTGTGCCTGTGTGTTAATTCTACTAAACTCACCAATGTTGTAAGCACAGTAGCGGATGTTGGGTGATATCTCGTCCACACGCTGGCGGTACAGCACTGCCATTTCCTCGGTGAATGCACTGGCCAGTTTCTCATAGATGGTCCTGATAACACAAGGCAAAACAAAAGTGGGAATGTTTTGTATTTTACAAATGTCACAAAAATACATACAGTGGTGACACACTCAGACATGCTCTCATTCTGTCCTTTATATTAAGAAATGGAAGTGAAGGTGAAACTCACTTGCATTTGTTGAAAGCCTCCATGGCAAGCTTCCATTCCTGCAGTTCAAACTCCACCATACCAGTCAGGTATGCTGTGTAGGCCTGCAATTAAAAACACAACTCATCATTAGTGTCTGTTGTGAGAATAAGAATAAACTAAGGATGTTTCTGCACGTCTGTGAACATGGGTTTGACCGTACCTGTGCTTCCAGTTTGGTCTTAGCATCAACACGGTGGCTGTCACACAACTTCTCCAGCTTCTCACTGTGCTTGGCAGCTTTGCGGAGTCGAGCCAGCAGGTGGAAGCGCTTACGTGGTTCAGTGTTGGCTTCCTGCTTCAGCTGCATGGCGTAGCTCCACGCACGCTCCGCCTCCATCAAAACCAGCAGTAAATACCTGAAACATTTGCGGTAGTTACGTACGTTTTTTTAGTAGCTTACTTTTCTTGGATAGGTTTATTAATTTCCCAAACAACACAAATCCAGGAGCTGCAGTTTTCACCAAGTCCAGGTTAGGAAAATTAAAACAATCCCATGACTTAAAGTTTTTACAAAGCAGTACTACAACTCAGCAACTTTTACTTTATTGAGTAGAGTTAACAGAATGAACTCAAATATAATCATTACATATGACTGATATGGTAAGAGGATTAAGTCAGTCACCACAGTTATACATTGTCTAGTTGAATCCTGTAGTTTAGCAGTGATGTGTATCAAATGACAGCTGGGCCAAACTCCTGTGTAATGTGTGTTTATCATCATGCATAAAACACATAATTTGTGCATCAAACTCTTCCATCACATCAGCCAGTTTAGTACATGCGTATGTCCAACAGATTATCTATCACTCACCTGTTGTCAGAGAGCATTTCGACTGTTATTTTCTTCCCAATGAACTTATGTCTGTTTCCCATCTTGAAGCCAAGAGTTTTGCGCAGGCGACGCAGTCTGCGGGAGCAGTAGCCCCTGCAAAAATGTACACAAAAATTGTTTTATTACAGTAAATAAAGAATGCTGACATTTATATGTTTAACATCAGATGATAATGAAAGAGACAACCATTGTGTTTATTCAGTCAAAAAATGGACATATGAACATAAATACAGCGTGTTCTTAAAAACTATCATAGGCACACACGTTTGCCTTTTTAGGCTCTCAATGTTAAAATAAAAGAATGTGATTGAAAAAGAGAGTTTGCTGTATATCATACACATCTGTACCTCTGTTCCAGTTCATGCATTAAAATAGAAAAATAAACTATATTACATTCTCTAAAGATCATCTCTTACCCTTCTTCTAGATCTGTTATTTAAGCCATTTTGAAACAGCTGAAGAGATGACAATGACGTGTGCAAAGTAAACTTGTGGACACTTACGTAAGGGTGCACACGTACAATCTAAGGCAATTATAACATCATGTTAACAAAAACCGAAAATTACAAAAAGGTATATTAAGGTATAAATTGTGACTTAGCGATGCACGCAGTTTTTTCAGTTTTTGTTAATTCTGTATTCATTCAGTTATACGTTTACTGTTAATGGTGGCATTGTATTCTATATTGAGGCATTTCTAATATTTGGTCCTTCTCATGTCTATCAGTGGGGTGGACAAAACTGAACCATAACCCTGAGTTGTTGTATTGGATTGAATTACATTGCACTACTGTGCCTAATAAAGTGGCCACTGATTGTATATTACAGTCTTTATCCTGTGAGCTTGAAAAGAGCAGCACAGTCTCATGTGAACCATATGGCAACAAAGGTTTCCATGCATACAGCTTGA
Source organism: Scomber scombrus (assembly GCF_963691925.1). Taxonomy (NCBI): domain Eukaryota; kingdom Metazoa; phylum Chordata; class Actinopteri; order Scombriformes; family Scombridae; genus Scomber; species Scomber scombrus. The sequence continues at coordinate 14,030,616 of NC_084971.1, read as the reverse complement.
TCTCAAACATGAATACTGTGACATATTCAGGAATTAAATAACAGGGCCTGAAAGTCAGTTTACACTATAAAATAACAGATATGCTCTCTATTCATATCTTTTAATAGAGGACACAGACTGTGCACCTCTATGTGAACAGCAACACAAAATGAATACAGCTCTCTGCAGACCTCTCATGGTCCAGTTCGTGTAGTTTCATGGGTCATGTTTGAGGGGACAAAGCTCACCTGTATCTCTGGTAGTCTCCATGTCTGAGGCCATGTTGCTGCTGGGACTCCTTAATGATTTGCAAGACTGAGATTCAAATGTTAAGATTCAACCTGGTCACCATTATCACACAGACACACACACGAGGGCTCATTTATCATTCATATTCAGGTATGAATGTTACTCATGTAGGCACTGAAGTAGAGACTCATACAGCTTAACATGACTGTGGTGTTGAGATGTATAATTAAAAGACAGCAACGTAGCTGTTTAACTCGGGGGTTAGAACAGTAAAAAGTGGACAAATCAACACGTCTGAAGTATTACACATTCGCTAACATTCATATGTGCTTCAATGTTCATATTTGAATAACAGTTTGTCCCACAAGCGAAATTAATCTGCTTTTCATTCCTGCTTCAGTATGACACGTAGCCTAAAGTAACGTTACCTATCCTCTGACCGAGCTAGCCACCGAGCTAACGTTAGCCTCTGAGCCTGACATCGAGAATAAAACCACCATCAAACATCAGCTTCATGTGAAGGATACTTTCCAGTCCGAGTCCTCCATCTGATTGATTTTCTTTATTTTCTTCCATTAGGGAAACTTTAGCTTCGTTTTGCTTCTCGTTGGTCATCTCTAAATGCTAACAGCTAGGCAGCTACACACCATAGATGTATTAAGAGCATGCTCTGGGAGGGGCAAAGACACGGATAACATCTCGCGAGATTTGGGAGATCAACTACAACTGCTACACTGCTAGTAGTAATAATACTACTACTACTAATAATACTACTACTTCTGATACTATTATTATTATTACCACTAATAATAATACTACTACAACTAATACTAGTATTATTATTATTACTACTACTACTACTACTACTAATATATTTATTTATTTACAATTATTACATTACGTTATATCTAATACAGAGTATACTACACTGTGACTGTATACAAATGTTGTTGGTGTTTTTGTGGTTGCTTATAACTGATGTTTCAAGGTTTTTTGATGTTGTTGTTTTGGCAGTTTATATATTATTATTATTATTATTATTTACTCTGTCTTGTTTTTTAGTTGTCATTCAGGTTAGGGGGAAGGGAGGAGGAGACTGAGGGGCAAAGAGGAGCCCTTTGTCAGGAATAATTATTATGTCCAGTATTGCAGATGGCGCTTTGCCAAAAAAATCAGACTGTTTATTAGCCAAGTATGTAGCATACACATGTGTCTTGATGTTTGCTTCCACAAATGTAACATAGAAGAATAAAAGAGAACAAAAGTAAGTTAATAATACATAATGAAATAAACAAAGTAATAATGAAATTACCTTTATAATTTAAAATAATTATACAAAGGAAATATGGTCTGTGCTGTGGACAAATAAATTAAGTGTATGAAATGTATGTGACGTGATCAAAAATTAAATATAACATGCATAAATAAATCATGTAACAGTGGAGGTTGAATGCACAATGTTAAATGCATTCAAATGGCAGTAGAAAACTGAACATAACAAGAACACAGCTTTATTATAATATTAAATATTCCCGATATTTTAAATAATCCGAAATATTACAATGAACATTTTTTCTAATTAGATTTTTCAAGATCAAGAATGACCTTTGAACCTCAAGAGAAATATTGATTCACAAGTATCAGTATCAGTATCAGTGACAGTTAACATGGACCACAACAAAAATTTCAAATATCAAATAGACATACTGTATATTTTAATATAAAAGTGAGACAATTAAACACAACAAACATTAATAGCATTCTTCCTCACATGTGAATACCACTTCACAACCCAATCACACGCAGTCGGGACATAAATGATCCACCTCTTTGCCTGGGGTATACCTACATGAGCCTGTAGGATGAGGGATAGTCCTGAAGTCACACTCAATAAGCACTGGTGGGTACTTTGGTATGTTACACTGCTGTGCACATCTCCTTCCCCATTCTGATCTCTCATAACAATGGTCTCCTTGCCCTTACAAACAAAACGTCCAATCATCAGCCAAATATACCTGACTGGATAAAACATCTACTTTTCCTGGTCAAAACTATTCAAATGTTCAGGGAAATATTTCTCACAATGCATCAAATTGTAGAAGTGCAATGGTTTTGTTACTAGAAGGGATGCACACTTGAGGCAGCACACTGACATTCAAACTGTCCTTTTAGTCGTCCAAACAAAGTCATTTTAGAAATTGTCCGCAGCAGAAATGTATCTGGAGACAAAGTTCTTGATCTCAGAGACGTGCATTGTCTCTTTGATCGTGGTGTCTCTGCTGCGGACCTGAACGAGGCCGCTCTCCAGTGTGTTCTCACCGATCACCACAGTGAAAAGCACTCCCATCTCATCATACCTACAATGCATCAACACAGAGAGACAATCAGTCGACAGCAAGAAACACACTTCTAATTTTCTCCTTATGATCAATTTTGCTTCAGAGCATTTTCAGTCAGTGAGGAAGCGCAGTATAAAAACACTGAACAGCACTTTACTTTGCATTCAGATGCTCCATTGACGTTGGCATAGTTTCGAGATACCCAGGCCATGCAGAGATTTTAGCCTCCCTAAACTCCTGCAGTAGGCCTTCACAGACCTACAAAGCAATCAATTACTCATTAATTCAAATTGATTGATTAACGGGAGCAAGTTCAATTCTATATTTTTGTGCTGATTCTATCATTCATAGTCACTTTAAAGTAGGGCTGGGCAATACAAATGAAATGAAATCACTTTTTAGATGCGTATTTACAAAGATCTAATCAAGAGTAAATCAATCAATCATTGGTGTGTACTGTCAGTGCAGGTTTCTCTTACCTGCCTCAATTCCACAGTGGCTCCTCTACCAATATCTAAAGCCACTTTGACTGGAGCCAAGACTGGATGCAACTTCAGAACCTGAAATCAACAGTGAACCAAAACGTACTGAACACAGTGAAAAAAAGACCACATCATAAATGAGGGTAATGGTCAAATAAGAAGCAAATGTTTTAGTGAGTCATTAAATCATAGCTAACACATTTTGTACATGTGAGCTCATGTTATCATCACCTTTCTCTGCTGCAGCTTCTGCTTGGTGTCGTCTCTCTTGAGCTGCTGGAATGAGTTGGACAGAAAGGCCATCAGACCCCGGTCCATGTTGCCGGTTACTGACACAACGTTAGGAACTGACTTGCGCCCATCTCGACACTGAAACACATTTAAAAAGACAAATAATGTGATTTGACTGAAATAAAGCAACAGCAGTGGCTCACGGCTGATTGTGTTTCTCATCGGACTGTTTTAACATGATACAATCGTGCACAACAGCAAAGTCCTGAATATATCAAAACTAAATGGGATGAAGCTGTAATAAATGTTATTAATTACACCTGTACTTTTCCTGTAATGGCATGTCAGAATATCTGCTGTAATAAAAATCTATTAGACAAAGCACAGAACAAGGTACAGTATTGGCTTACTCAGATGAGAATATTAAGTTTAAAATAGTAATCTCATATAATTTTCATTGAATTTTAGATGGGCTTTATATTATTATGTGTTACGTAGGCCAAATAAGCCTTTTTCACAGCAGGAAAAGCACAACTGTTACTAAAAGACAAAAATCTGCCTGTCCATTACAAGATAATGAAAATGTGTCTTTGACATGGCTCAATTTGGTGAAAACTAAATCATACATAGTTTAAAACATTTTCTCTTGTCCGTGGAACCCGGACAAAATTTACTTTTTTACTTTTAAAAATAGTATGTATAGTTTAGATATCACCTAATGAACCCACAGTAAAGTCAATTTTACGTTTGCTGTATCTTCTTACCAGCTGTTTAATTACAATTTACAGTCATTTCAGTTATTTAGAGTAATCCCCACTATACTGTGAAGCGTAATTAAAACATTAATGTTGCAAATTTAAAAAAAGCTTTTATACTCTCAGTGTTACTACAATGGCAGCTTGATATGAATATTACAACTGCATGCAGACAGAAAACACACATTAAGACACTGTATGAGAAAAGCAGACTGACCTGCAGTTTTGAGCGGACTCCTTTGTACGTCTGCAGCAGCTCGGTGTCTCCTCTGCTCCACAGCGTCTCCAGGGGCTCCTGACCCCACGGGAAGTTGTAGATGATCCTCACACCACGAGACGCTGCCGTTTCAAGTTCCTCCACTGGAACATCACTGCTGTTGAAGTCTGATGGAGACAGGGCAAACTGGACGAGGACGGATTGAAGAATGAGCAACAGAAAACAAGGGTGAACATAATTTCACATAATTAATATCTTCATGAAGTATTTATCTTAACAACACATTCCTTGACTTTGCATCATTAAATCTCCTCCAAGAGTTGAACCTCAACTGTTTTCTTGGGTTTGGGAGGACTATCGGGTTGTACTGACATTAGAGAATATATTTATATGTGTAAATAATGTAATGATAATAATTAACAACAATGTGGAGTCAGACAATCCAATGTATGCATACTAATAACTACACAGTTACTAGCCTGAGGGGCTAAAGCCAGGATTAAACTATATTCTGTCAACACACAGGTGTAGTCAGGCGGTTAAGACATGAGCAGCATTTTCCTCCACTTGCTTACATACTTGAACAATGATGAGATACTTTCCTTGAAAACTTCTAATTTTGCACAACATTAACAAAACTAAACATGCCAATACAAAGAGGCAGACAAAGTGTGCTAATGTCATACGAGAAGCCACAACAACAACTCATACACTGTAATCCTAGTAAGAATCATCATAAGTTAGGGATGAAACATTTTCTGTGAAATGCTACACTATTTTTTACATGCACTTTACAAAATCACATGATATACGTTTCCTTTGAAGAAAAACAAAAAATGAAAACTGCAGTACTAGTAGCACTGTGGAAACTATAGAAGTCAATATTTTGATATTTTTGTTTAATACTGCTTGAGGAGAGGATGGTGTTAGTCTAGAGACAGTCAATGATAATCTTCAGTTAATGATAATCTGTGAAGTATCTGTAAAGAGAGCAGAAATGTGTACCAGCATGATTCTCTGATTTTTAGGAGCTTTTATCCAGCTCTCTCTCTATGGGAGAAATCAACTGTCATGGCAACAAAAGTCGTTCTTTGTATCACTCATTAGCAGTACTCGTTTTAAGTTCAAATCAATTTGACTCGCTAGTTCACTCAAAAAAGTACCTACACTAGTGTACAAAGAAGTCTTTTCTGTATTGTATGACTTCAAAAGATTTTTTTGAGGGTTTTTGGGGGTGACCATTCCCTCAAGTACTCACTTTCCTCCACCATTTGAGCCTCAGTCGTGTCCAGTGATCCAGCCACTGTGAGGAGGTCCGGGGAGAGCAGAACCAAACCAGAGACGTCTGCGTGACCTCAGCCGGGCTGACAGAAACAAAAGACATTATGATTACAGCAGCACTATATAAGAATGATTTTAGCTGTAAACTGACATTTCTGTCATGAAATATATAAATGTTATTTTTCTGTCACCATCTGTGTAATAGTGCTCAACAAAACCAGGGTCAGTGTGACCTCTAGTGGTTAAATAATGAACAGTGTGCAACAACATGATTATAACCTATTACTGTCATTATCATCATTAAACACTGTTCTGATCACTGGTAGCTTGTTTGTCAAGCTTTACAAAAGTATAGAAACCTTCATATTCTGCCATAAATGATCAGTTAACAATTTACTAAACATATGGAAGTTTGACCAATACATTAAATGAATCCCAATTACTTTTGATGATTAGACCTCTAATTAGGTGGAAGCTGGGTTTATTTAATACCAACAGTAAATAGGACAGAGAAAGACGAGTCAATCAAGCAGCTCGTATACACCCTCAGAGTCCAAAGAGGTCTAAAAAATATGAGTAAAAAAAAAACACCTGTGTAGATTGACTATGGCTGTGTAGGTGCTCAACTCATCAGGCATTATGAAGTAATAAGGAGCTAATTTGAAGAAAGTTAATTTATCTCCACTACAAGAAAAAATCCCATCTGGACAATGTGTAGTTTGAATCACTGTTTTTCCTCAAGTACGCGTCTACACACACAGATGACAAAGTAAATGAAGCCTCACCAACCGGAGCCATCTGAAGGCTGGAAACACAGACCAGTCTCAGCGAGGCCAAAGGGCAGCTTCCTGTTCACCAGCTCCAACGAGGGGACGAACTGCTCCAAAGCACCTTTAAACAAACCAATCGAGACGATGTTAGGTCACTCAAACTGCGACAAAATGTGCGAATAAAAAACTGAACTGCTGTAATTTTTTGCTTATACTGCCTTTAAATGATGAACAAATAATACATTACATGAAATTGCAAAATAAAATGAAATGAAAAAAGCTTTATGAATTGTAATGTTTCCAATAAAATTTACAGATGTGTACTTTCATATTTCATTATAAAGTTAATTTGTCTCCTACTTTAAGACGTATGGGTTTTATGGTTTCTTTCATTTAAAAGCAGCTCTTTCATTTAAAGAATTACTAATTGGCACGTTTAATTATCTTTTTTATAATATATTTAGGACATCTGTAGCATTGAACCTAGCTTCATTAGGATGCAATGCACTTGGACTACTTTAAACAGAATACCTACCAAGGTGACTTCCACAAATGTCGCAACCAACAGTCTACAAACAGAGATATTCAGTTTACTGTCATACTAACCTTAAGAAACCTAAAAATACCCACATTGAATAAGTTGCCCCAGTGTGAACCTTTGGCACCCTATTACACCATTTATATGAAATGAGTGTTTGATATTTCTACTTTTTATTGTCAAAAATGACCATTAGGTTCTTTTATTATATTTGTGTAAAAAAAGACAAAAATGACAAAAGATTAATAGATTATTAAAATAGTCGGTGATTTATTTTCTGTTGATAATCGATGAACCAAGGAATCATTGCCGCTCTAGGTTTGGTTGTTATACAGACCATTCAAATTAGAGTCCGAATGATATATCTATCAGTTGATATTATTGACAAATATTGGCTTATCACAGATATATTGGTATTGGCATATATGTTTTTTTAAGTTATACAAGCAGAATTGTATGTATATTTGATCCTCTTTCTTAATTCAGGTGTAATAGTTATATACCCATGTTTCTGTGTTATTTATGTATATTTATATATTTTATTTATATATAAATCCCAGTGAAGTTTACTGCTTTACTGTCTTTCATAAAAAAAAGTTTATTGTTATCTGTAAAATACCATGCCTGCATTACATCTTTGTCAACTGTTTGATAATGACACCAGAGGGATCGTTGCAAAAAATGTGTGTTTATTTCTATATTCTGTATGAATATTTGCTGATATATCGATATCGGAATGTTTTTACTCCCAAACATCATCATTGGCCCCTTAAACATGCTCAAACTACATGAGAAACCATTTTACAGTAAAACACGAAGTCTTTCTGGAGTTTGTTATGCAGCAGCTCTACCTTGAAGAAAGTTTGTCCTCACAGATGGGGACCTCTGGAGGAGCATGTGGACCCTCTGGAGGAGCTGCTCCTTGCTCAGCTCTTTGTGGTCCAGGGTTTGTTTAAAGTTTTCAGAGTCAGTGATCTTCACTTGCCCACATCCATCCTGCGCTCTGTCCTCGCTGCAGCTCAGAGAGCTGATCCCAAACACCTGAGCTCCAGACCTGCTCACAGAGTGCCACCACTGATCCAGCATGTTTCTCCGGAGCTCCGTGCCCAGAGGTCCGTAGCTGCAGCTCATCCCGCGCTGACACAGCTGCATGTTAGTCCGACCCGGTGAGATGTAGTGTCTGTCCACAAAGAGCTGCAGCAGATCCAGACCCTCTGATGCGCTGCATAGTCCTCTGGTGTGCAGCAAAGCCAGGGTTACACTGCAGGGCCTCATGTTAAAAACAGATGCATGCTTTGATAGGACATCTCTGACACAGTGCGTTAACATGATGAGAAGCTGGAGACAAATGACAGGCTGCTGCAAATGTCAAAGATTGTGTATTGAAGAGATTAATCCGCATTAGTAAAAAAAACAACAACAAAAAACACTGAAGGCTATTGTCAGAAAGTTTGAAATTCACAGGGGTTACATGTGACTTTTTTTCATGCATCCATGGACATACACGGCGACGGCGGAAATGATTTCTTGCTCTGTGGTGTTTAGTAGAAGTTGACAAAACAGATTAAAGCCGCATTACCACCACCTGCTGGCCTGGAGCAGTAGATTGGCAGTCAATTTAAATCAATAAATGCACAAAAAAGTTAAATGGTCTCTACTAAACCAGTTTCTTTAAAATATTTAATCAAGCGACTGTATCTGGCAAGATGCGTCTCCATGGAGATTTTTTCATGTGGTGTGATCTGCTTTGTTTCTTTCCTCACAGTCAGGTTAGATTTTTTACTCCAGCAGCAGATTCAGGTCGATTAATGTATGGCCCAGCTGAGGGTTTACATTTTGACTTCATATATCTTCACATCCGGGTAACAAAATGTTGTCACGTGTTGCATTCAGGGTCTTAAATGAAAATTGGGCTAAAACAAATTTAGGCACTGCTTGAAATTCACTAAAAATTTGAGGCCAGTTTCTAATATGCATCAGAAAAAGCAGCAACTTGAATCAGAATTAGGATCTTTAATTGTTTCACTTTTTTTTGCCCTGAACAGAAGCAACATTTTACCAAACAGTCCCATTCAGGCGCTCTGCTGGGACATCCACTGATTACAAACATCCAAGATTCCCCACAAAAATTCAATGTTTTAATTTCTGTGTAGTGCTGTTTCTTAGATGTGAGCTCTATATTAGTACGCCAATGTAAAATGTTAATGCCGTAAATGTGTTCAGGCGTACGGCTTACAAATGAGGCACTCCTGTTGCTGTACACAGGTTCCGATTTTTCCAACTCAAACTTCCCACACAGACAAACAACACATGGTTTGCATTTTCTTATTTTTATTTAAAAGGGTCACACGCTCCCTTTTTATATGATCTTCATAACATCACTTTAAACATACCACAAACCGAAAACACTGCATTACCTAGTAAAAATAAATTACTGAGGAATGTAACAAAAAACAGTCAAGGAAAAGTGCAGCAATCATAGTTGCACTGTAGGAGACGTGTCTATGACTCAATTTAATGCTCTGGGTTTACTGAATAATTCGAAACCCTGCTGTAAGCAAAACAAAGTAGAACAGTTCAAAAGGAGAATAATAATAATAATTAATAATAATAATAGTCGTCATCATATTGTAAGATTTCCATACTAAACAAAAATCATGTTGGTTCCATATATTTTGCGTATATCGAATTTACTGAGGGAAGGGTGGTGGCATGGGGTAGGGCACCATTGGTGGCGGGGGTGGTGGCTGTTGGCCCTGTGGTGGTGGTGGCTGAGAAGTGAAAGAGAACGGCGGGTGGTTCATGCCATTCTGAGCAGCCCTCTGCATGGCCCCGAACTGAGGGGGGCCCTGGAAGCTTTGGTTACCAAAGGCACCCACCTGGTTTGCTGGAGCACCAAAATTACCCTGTCCGTTGCTGTTGCTATAATTGTTGCCATAGCTACCGCTAGAGTTACCACTGTTGCCTCCATAGCTGCCACCATTTTGGGCCTTGTTGCCACCAAAGGCACTCTTTGGCCCATTGCCAAACCCTCTATCACTGTCCCTGTCCCTGTAGCTACTAGCGCCAAAATTATTGCTCCTCCCACCTCCAGAATACCTATCCCGACGGTCGTCCTTGTAGCCACCTCTTCCCCCCCTTCCACGACCTGGGTAATTTGAAGACAGGAGAAGGAAAAAAGGAGAAAAGTAGGACTGTTACTAAGAGACACTGAAACAATAAATAAAGCAATTTTCAGACATGAAATACATGAAGTTTGCTGGCTTTATGTATGTCCACTACATAAATGTTTATTATGGCTTAATTCAGACTGGACAGGTTATGAAAGAACTTCAGGCTCCCCAACAACTTTAAATTGGCCCATTAAACAATTTTCCATGTGCATAAGAGAGGTGCATGTTGAAAGGGGCTTTAGCGAAAACGACAACTCCAAGATTAAAAGGAGAAATGTGTTCAACATAAGAAACATATAATATGTTCACAAAGTAAAGCCTACGACAGCAATCTCATATCTACATTTATTAATGAAAACCAGTGTCAGACTTTACCTCCTCTGTCCTCTGCCATCTGGATCAGCTTTGGGTTAATGGCCTGGTTGGCCTCACGGAGCACAGAGATCAAGTCACTGGCTTGTTTCATGTTGTTGGGGGTGAAGAAGGTGTAGGCTGTGCCCGTTTTTTGACTGCGGGCTGTACGGCCAATGCGGTGGATATAATCCTCGGAGGAGTTAGGGTAGTCATAATTGATGACAAATTTCACATCCTCCACATCTGTGAAAGTGTTGCAGTGTGGCAAAACAAAACATGGAGGCCACACAGGATTTTGCACACCACAACAGCCAGATCAAAGGGAAAAGTTAGCAACTGTGAAGCCTGGGGGAAGAAAATGGTCAGGCTGCGGAGGAAATAATGTTAAAGCAACATAAATATTGTGTACACATCTACTCCATGGGAATACTACTGTGGGAAGAGAGAAACGATGCACACTCCAATTGCTTACCATAATCAATAGATCCAAAAGACACTCACTCTCCCTTTTGTTAACAAGGGAGAAAAAAATGGATTTGAGTCTTACCATAAAGGAGTATGCATTCACTAGTCCTTTCCCAATGCAGCGAAATCCCCCACAAATTGTCAAGTGACATCCAGGAGCTTCTACGCAGTTGGGCCACGATATGCACTGGGGCCTCCTCATGTGCCAATATGGGACCATTCTGTGGTTCATTTTTGCAGGTCAGTTTTTCCCAGTACACTCTCAAGAGAAGCTTGATATTAAAAGGCCGCACTGCACGTCTTGCCAAGACAAAATAGACCAGGTACTAATTTGACAGGGGCCCCTTCAAAAAAAGATGAAAAAGGCCCAAGCATTGAACCCTGTGGGAGCCCCCCTCAGCAAGCACAGAACAATTCCCCCCACCCCCTTCATCAGTCTCATCAAGGCAAGATCTTCCAAGAAGCCAGTGTTCACTTGAGAAAATGTCTCTCGTTGGCAGGTCTCGACATGACTATAAAACGCAGGCGAGGGAGGAACTTTGTTTTGAGCTGTCTCACTCTCTCTTTCTCCTCTCACTAGATGTTCCCACTACCCACTAAACACATGTGCCAGGTCTCATCAAATTTTCAAGAGACAAATACAAGATTTCAAACTGCTCTCTCCATTTCAAGATCCAGCACTTTGACGGGAAAAGAAAACAACCGAAAGCTTAGACAGGCTCACAAGCACCCATGCTATGTGATATAAGCTCTGAAAGGTAACAATTGTTCCAAATCTCAAACAAGTGACTTGCAATACAGCGCTCTCTAACAATAGCATGCAAGGCAAAAGTCACAGCATCAAGCTTATCTTTTCTTTTCTTTTATGTTTGAGTTGGAAACAGCTGGATGGCATTTGTCAGGTGAAATCCATGGACAGAGAACAGATGTGTGTGTATTTCAACATGTCAGAGACAAAGGCTTAGCCACACAGCCTTTTGAAGATCACTGGCACACAAGAGCTTTCACCTCTCTAGGCCCACTGGGTGGCAAGCCAGTTGAGCACTTCCAATATGTCATCCATCTCCCTCTCGAGGCCTGGGACTGTCATGCCTAGCGCCTGCCACAAAGACTCCACCTTAAGGTGAGAAAAACTCAGAAAAATGCATAGAAAGTTAAAGAAAGCAAAACCACTTTCTTTAAAATAAGTGTAACACTGATAAAAGAGTGGTGAAACCCAATGGCATACTGACCCAAGCCACGGGAGGCCACATCTGTAGCGATGAGGATTGGAGCTTTGCCATATCTGAACTCTGAAGGGAGAGGAACAATATTTAATTGAATTACCTAGCAGTTTGGGACTATCATTCTTTAAAAGAAATCCTAATTTTAAGTCCACAACTTGCAATGTGACATTCTCACCATTAAGGACCCAGTCTCTCTCCTGCTGGCTCTTATCTCCATGAATTCCCATCGCTGGCCACCTGTGACAAACATTTTAAGCATTGAACACTAACAGTCCAGCTTCAACTTAATTCACTGCACTTATGTGCAATGAAACAACAAATTTGAGCAATGGGAAAGAGTTGCTTCCATTTGGCATATCCTTAATTTGAACTTCAAATTTAAATAAAGACAAGAACTCCTTTGTGTCCTTACCCATCTCTTCTCATCCTCCTGGTGAGCTCATCGCAGCGCCTTTTGGTCTCTACAAAAATAATGGTCTTGTTCTCCTTTTCGCTCATTATCTCCTCCAGTAAACGAATGAGTCTGACAGAGGACAGAAAAAAAGTTAAGAAAAGTTAAAGAGTTAAAAAGTGAAACTTTGCTGACAAAAAAACTGCAGTCTGTCACTGCAACAGCCATTGTGATTAAAGTAACCTACTGATACTGGTATAAATTGAACTGTGCAAGTTGAATTGAAATACTAGTTGAAGCAGACTTAAATACAGTAATGTACTTATGTAAGATTTAAGAAGCCAGTGACTACTTTCCTTTAAAATCTTGCTTAAATTGGTGAAGATAGCTGGAACCTTTGTGACCAGCACTAATATAAAGTCCTTATGCTGAGAACAAAGTGGCAATTTTCTACTTACTTGTCCTCCTTTTCCATGTCATTGCAAACATCGACTATTTGCAGGATGTTGTGATTGGCACTGAGCTGCAGTGCACCAATGTTGATCTGTACGTAGTCCTTCAGGAAGTCCTCAGCCAACTGGCGTACTTCCTTGGGCCAGGTGGCGCTCCACATCAAGGTCTGACGGTCGGGCTGGAAAAGACAAGGAAGAGCACTTTAAAGCTCTCTTCCTGCTTCAAACTACATTTAACACTCACATTTACCTTTTACAAATTTGAGGATCGTTTGGTTAACTTGCATTTTATTTCCACGAGTATTTACTCAATTCCCCTCTCTGAATTTATGCAACTGCTTAATTAAATCTGTTTAATTAAATAATTCATGAAAACAAAGCAGCTGGGTCGAGGTTGTGTGGTGTGACAGTTTGTAAATGATTCCTAGTAGAAGGAAATTCTATAACTTACCCGGATTTGTTCCACGATCTTGCGGATCTGTGGTTCGAATCCCATGTCCAACATGCGGTCAGCTTCATCCAGCACCAGGTAAGTGCAGCGGCGCAAATTTGTCTTGCCGCACTCCAGGAAATCAATTAAACGACCTGGTGTAGCGATGCAGATCTCAACACCTAAAACATAAAAACAAAAAAAATCACAATTATTACAAATAACCGAAAAACTCTGAGCTGCACTGGAGCCAATCAAACAAATGCTCATCAGCAGTGAAGTGTCAAATTATCTGAGTGTTGTTCACATAGGGTACCAAAAATAAGCATACCCCTCTCAAGATCCCTAATCTGAGGTCCTTTGGGTGCACCACCGTAGATGCAGGTGCTCTTCAGACGGGAGGCCCTGCCGTATTCAGCAGCCACTTGTTGCACCTGCTGGGCCAGCTCACGAGTGGGTGCCAACACCAAACACTACAGGAAGATACATATATTTTAAAAAAAATAAATAAATAATGTATCAATACATTGAAAAAGATACCTGCAGACAGGGATCACAAATGCCCCTTTCAGCTAGCTCAATATAGTAGGTTTTAGTCATGACATGGCAAATCAAGCCGTGATTGTAAGCAATTCAACTGCCGCCTCCAAAAGGGAGATAACCACACACACACCATAATCATAGTGCTGCTTGATGATTTTGTCTGCAAAGGTAAATTCATGCAGCAAAGTGAAACACCTCTACAAGACAAAACATGGACATTTAGTCATATATAGGGCTGTACAATACACCAATCAGTGATACATGCAGACAAGGCATCATCTATTAAGACCAACCGTGTACTTACAATAGGTCCATCTCCATGCTCCAAGAATGGTTGATGTTGGATGTGCACAATTGCAGGCAGAAGGTACTAAAAATGAAAAATGATAGACTGAGTTTCTAAATATACAAAACAGAATATCCATCCTCCAATTTAACAGCATCCGCCTGCTAAGTAGACGTTTACTCTCTCAACACTGGTGGAGTGTATTTCTTCTTTCAGCTATGGATTGTTACAAGTTGCAGTTTTTTCATGTTGCCTAAACACATTTAAGAGTAATAAAGCACATAGTCAGGATCGCCAGGATCGCCAGGATCGGCAGGATCACCATACCATGCCCCCCCCCCCCACTTAAATGATCTAACTGGCTTATTTTCTCACTTGGGTTGTTGCTCTACAACTGAGAAAACCGCTACATAAAGAAAGTCCAAAATATGCTACAGACCACTTTCTAAGAGCCCGATGTCTGTTTTTGGTGAAAGTGGTTTTACGTTTTCAAGGCCTTTGGAAAAAAGGGTGAGCACACATTTATTCTATTTGGGTGATGGGATTTTACAAAAGGATTTTAAAAATCATAATCGGGGGAACACTTACTGCAAGGGTTTTCCCAGACCCAGTTTGAGCGATGCCAACCATGTCTTTGCCACTGAGGGCAACTGGCCACCCCTGAGCCTGAATCGGAGTGGGTTCAGTCCAGTTCTGTTTGGCAATGACATCTATGACGTAGCCTGAAGAATAAAGATATACAAATTAAATTATTGAACGTTTTTGACAATGACAATATGCTGAAATCAAATTTCAGTAGATAGGCAGAAGACTACTCAAAATTATTTGGGTGGTGAAAGATGAATTTTGACTCACTTGGAAATGCAGCCTCGTGAAATTTTACAATTGGTTTGGGGCAATCTCGTCCTTTCACAGTAACTTCTTTGCTTCTTCGATACTGCTCGACCTCTTGCTGGAATTGGAAGAAGAAATAAAAAAAATGTCAATACAGACATAAACAGTAGTACACACACTAAATCCACATGAAATAGGGCTGTTAACGATTACTCTCAAATTTAACTGTATAATCAAAATGTTAAAGAAGAAGAAAAACAAAAACAGGGGTCTATGCTGCAGCACTGAATGCACAGCATGACAGACAGGAGTCACACAATGTCACTTTCACTGATTGAAAATGAAATGTGGGTCAAGCTGAAACAAACGAATGATTCAACAACAATTGTGAGATAATGATGGCAGAGAGTTCACAACCCAAGTCGGCTGCAGGGAGTAATTTGCACTCAGAGCAAACTAAAAATCCCTGTTTGGCAATACTGGATAAATAACATTAATTACAAATCATTAAATTGATCCTGCTCTGAGATTATTTACCTTGTAATGTGTAGGTATGTGTGTAAATCTGCTTAAAAAACATCTGCATGTTGAAATGAATATACCTATATAAGTGGTTATCTCTCTTGTTGTTGGGGTGTCCTCTTATGGTAATAATATGCAAAAATAGACATTTGTATGGTTCGAACCTTTGTCTTTTTTTGAAGGAATAATCAAAAGCCTTTTTTTTTGCCAATTTTAACAGCTGTGACATGAAACAGACAGAAAAGCCCTTTGTTGTGCGAGTTGTGAAACCGTTCTTACAACTGGTCTGCGGGTGGCATCTGGGTGCTCCTGGTAGAAGTTCTTTTGAAACTTCGGAAGCTCGTCAAGGTTCCAGTGCTTCTTCCGCAGCCTCTCGCCAGGGTTGCCAAACTTTCCTGGAGGAGGTCCGCCCCTGTTGCCTCCTCCACCACCACCGAAACGAGGAGGTCCTCCGCCATACCTTGTGTACAAAAAAAAAAAAGAAAGAGCGGGACACAAAACATGAAGCACTGCCAGAAACAGCATGTCTTTCCACCAGTTTTATGAAAGGTCGATGAACCAAGTCATGACTCACTGGCCTGTGAAAACAGCTGTGATTATAGACAAGCAACAAGTTAATGAAAATAACCCTGAAGGTGCAGAATGATGTCACCAGGCTCATTTCAGCTTGGCCTCTGATACCCTGGTGTGATTTAAAAGAAAATCTTTTGAGTGTCTTGCCTTCATAAAAGTGCAATACTAAACAGGAGCGTCTCTTTTAACGCCGTCTTACGATCTACATGTACGTTGTTCCTGTTTTCTAGTACCACATAAATAAATCAGCCACGCAGAAGCTAGGGTGGCTTTAGATTTGTAAACAGCTTGTAAAGACACCTGATTCATCATCTGTGACACACCTTTCCTAACAGAGAACGTTCATAGTGTAGAAACAAACGTCCCATCAACACATGCATTAAGACACTTTGCTTGGAACCTTCATGTGTCTGAAATCGTTTGTCTACCAAAGTTAAAAAATAAAAATAAAAATGGCATCTCCTCTTTTACCTTAGTGTTGAGCAATACATCAATTTCACGATATGAGACTAGATAATGTCTTAGATTTCGGATATTGTAATATTGTGATAGCCTTAGTGGTTGTTGTCTTTTCCTGGTTTTAAAGGTTGCATTACAGTAAAGTGAGGTAATTTTCAAGCTGTTTGATAATTTGTCCTTACCCACATAGTCATTATATCCACATTGCTTACCTATTGTGTAGATATTTTGTGAAAGCAATAATAGTCATGCCTTCAATATTGTTATAATATTGATAGGAGGTATTTGGTTCAAAATATCGGGATATTTGATTTTGTCAATATCGCCGAGCCCTTCTTCACCCTAATTAAAATCCATGAGTATGTAAATACATTTTTAAATATATTTAATTTTTTCCTGCTGGACACGGGATGCCTCCTACTTTAAGTCTATTCTCAGTGATTGTGCAGAAACTTTGAGTAGATGAATATGAAAAACTTCAGCTGTCAAACTCTGCACATTACTCTGCACAGTGAAGCTCAAACATCCAGCAGAAGGGAACTGTTTTATGTGAGCCAAACTCAACACTGACAGCGCCAGTTTCAAAATCCTAGCTTTTGAATATTATCGGTGCTTTAAATATATAATAAAGTTACTGATTGAAGTTAATGTTAGACGACCTGCTTCACACCGGGAGCACTTGTGTTGTTTTGTTTGGCCTCGGATAAGTGACACCGTAGCTAGACAACACCACTAATCAAAAACCAAATCGTTAAATTAATATTGGGCTCGTGCAACACAAATCTTCATCTTAAATGTGAATCTTGAAGAAAATACACCGCTGCGTCACACGTCCAGATACCAAGCAGGGAAACTGCTCTGCCGCTAGCTGCCATTTTAATGTTACCTCCTGTTATCAGCAAGGAAACAGATATTATTACAGGGAGCGTGTGGTCACATTAAACTGTTCACTGTCAACGCTTTAATACACGCATGTAGCCACCTAACACACTGTTGCGACAAAAAGTACCAAACAGCAGCCCAGTTTTGTTGACATGTCAGTGACAGTTTTAGGTTAGCCGTTATGCTAAACTGCTCATCTTGACGAGCGTTAAAGAAACCCACTGACACCTGACTTACCCTCTATCTCTGCCTCGATCTCGGTCTGAAAAGCCCGGCATTGTGTAGCAGACTACTGAGGGGATGACAGGCTTGTGATAATCCTTTTAGCCGGTATACAAAAACAAGCGATTAATCTAACAGGCTAGAAAAACGACACGGAGAAAATAAAAGAAAATGCCGGCAGACAAAAGTCTGTCTGGAGGGACGGATGTGAGGTCAGACGAGGCGGAAAACATCGTATCAATGCGCGTCACGGCGGGGCACCGTCTGTGGGACTACTTTATGTCCACATACCGAGAGAACGATTACTCCAAGCTGTTTAAACACATAAAAATGTCATGACACAGACCTATCTTCTCAATACATTTTGACTAGAGTTAAACAGAGAAACACAATATGTTTTGATTAAATGTTTTTTATTGAAACCACCAGAAACAGGACTTTTTTTTATTTATTTACAATTTCTTAAAAAGAAGAACGCAAAGGATGAAGAGAGAACACACAATAAATGATAAACACAAAATGTTGCTGCTGTATGTGAATTTAAATGAAAGTTTATAGGCCTTTGCATTATGGGTAAATAATAAGTGCGGCAATAGAATTTTCATTAAAAGTAGGCCTATGCTTGTGGAAATAGATGCACAAAAGTGGCTCTTGGTGGTGCTGTAGCGATGTGTAACTCCCCTTGTGTGTATGTCCTTTGGTTTAAGAGAATGCAGCCCTCCGTGAACCGCTATGGAAGCACTAATTGAGATGAACTGAACTTGGACATGTTTCCAAGAATAGGGAATGATGGAGTGAGGTCATTGTGGCTTTATGTCCCACAGGCTACAAAGAAGGTTGAAAAAATGATTAAGTACCTCAAAATTGTGCTTAAGTACTTCAGTAAATGTACTTAGTTACTTTACCACCACTGGAACAGACATAATGGTTGGAACATGGATTGTGTGCTGGGTTGTCAATATTATTAAATGGTGTAAATTGTCCATGATATATTGATAGGACTTCATTTATCAAGCATCTCGGTTTCACTCTGACAAATAGTGTGCAATAAGTATAACCTGCATTTGTGCCCCTATCCAGAAACTAGCCTACAGGTCAGTATAGTGAATCGGCAAAAATGAAAACCCTCTGCCTCCTCCACCCATGAACATGCTCAGATGTGTTCGTTAAATGCTCAACAAACCATGCCAGGGTCTCTGCAGTGACGGTCAAGAATCTGAGCAAACTATCTCCAACCATAAAAGCATCTGTTGAATGCTGACCTTTTTTTCTTTCTTTTTTTTCACTGCTATACAATATTCTGCCAAAAGATGGGGCTGCTATTCACCTTTCCACAATTTTTTTATATTTTCTGACCAACATTGAAACATTACACACATTCCTTACTAATGATTGAATAGGTTGAGTATTATTGATATGTATGTTATTGGAAAGAAACTTACAATTTTATAAAACTATATGCAATTTGAAAAAAAAAGATGAATCATGATGTTTGAGAGAAAGAGGTCAATACAACATGTATTAAAACATAGCAAGACAGTTTGTATCACCTGTTACATTTATATAACCCATGTTAATTCATTTAGTTATGAAAGTAGCCTAAACCTGACAAAATGTTGGATGCACAAGGCAAAAACAGTCTGTGGTCTCTATGATTTGTACGCTCTATCATCAACACTGATCCCAGGACATCCGGAACTGGTGCAAAAAAACAACAACCAAAACACACCTGAGAACTTGTTCCCCAGATTTAATAAACATATTTTGTAGGAGACTGGATTGTACTATGATTATTCACAAACATAATGGCAGATCGGAGGGAGAAAAGCAATTCATTACATACAATTAATTAAATAATTACAACAACACTGGCATGCAGTCGGTAGTATAGTAGATAGATAGTATATAGTACCATTTCTAGTAAAAGAAAAAAGAAAGAAAAAAAAAAGAAAATGGTTGTTTTCACTAAATTCTCCTCTCACAGATGCTGTGCGCTCTTTTCCTAACATTTGACGCATCCCACCAACCTCATCTTAATTTTGTGACTTTTCTTTATTTGCTTGATGTAAACTGTGTGACATGCTGCTGCACCTGCAAAAATGGACAACAACTCAGAGAAGCTTTTCATACAATTGCAATCAAATAAAATATTTGTATTACAAAGGAGTTGAAGCCACAAATTGCCAGTTATAATTCCCTGACTGAATGAGGATACATAGCTAGAGGGAACATTTTTTAGAGTATGCCAGGAAGTATAAGACTCACCTGTTCTGTGATCTGCAGTGTCTCAGCAACATTTTCCTACTCGCTTTCACTGTCAGGGATTTTTTGACAAATCCAGGTTCTTACATTTCTTGGGTTTCTTTTTTTCTGTGTTTCAAAGGAAGAGACATTTAAATCAACCCTGGTACACAATAGTAGTTACTACATCCATTCTCCAGAATATTACAAAAAAATGCAGAAACATGCTAAATATACGCCTGTTCAAATTTAAAAGGTAAAGTAGGTGTAAGACATTTGCAACGTAATACTTAAATATCTTCAACTCCAACATCTGCAACTCTGCTGCTGAGAATTTGTTTTAGGTTGTTAAACTTTATTTCTATTGCACATGTCCAAAGTATTTTCAAGCTGCTCACAGCTACACCTACAATAACAAGAAATGCAACAAGAATTTTGAAGAATCTTCAAACTAAGAATTAAAATAAAATATGTAAGAACACATGAAGTTCTCAAACAGCCTAAACAGATGGATTTTTAAAACAGCTTTAATACTGATGGAGTTTGTTACACAAAGTTAAAGCTGAAACAGTTAAAGCATGATTTTTGTCGTCAGCTTGGACTGTATACTTTTAACATTTGACTGCTTGGCTGTTATGTGGGCAAACAGTGTGCAATATGATCCATAAAACTGTGACTTTCTGATATGGTGCTTAAATGAAAACAATAAACTAATAAGCTAGAGTCATTTCTTGAAATGAAACCTGTAAATGACATAAAGCTAACCATGAGCCAACAGTAGTAGATGTTATCAGAGAGATAACAGAATTTGGGAATCACAGTTACACATCAATAGTCTATTAACAGTATTTCACATTATTTGACTCCATTGTATCACATTAATTACATTCTACTATGGTGCCTTCATAAATGAAAAACAGAAGTTAAATTTGGTAGGAATCACTGTTTCAGTGTGAGACAGAGTTCCCTCACGAGTGAACTTCCTTTCCAGGCTGCTACAAGCAGTGGAAAGACCCAAACAGGTGCATGTCTCATTTTTACTTAATGTCAAAACAACAGACAGAAAGGCAGTCAATTATAATAAAGCTCTGACGCACAGGTGGAACTACACATCAGCAATGTGACCCCATGCAAAAAGCACACAGAGATGAACAATGAGTGCACCTGCTTCCTACTTTCTATTTTAACTTTCCAGTTTGCGTTAGGAATGATAAAAATAGTTTGTAACTCTGTTGTGTTTATTTACTGTCTTAAATGTCGACGTGCACAGTACAGATGACCTCAGATCAGAGTGTGCTGTCTCTTATGAGATAAACATGTTGAATACAATAAAAAAAAACATATGACTGAAACACAGAGGAGCTTGCATGGTAATAAACTGTTGACACATCATGGCTCTTTTATCATTTGTGGTGACTTTTTGGATTGATGCATTTTAAAATACAATAAACAGTGGACACATTTGATCAAATATAAGTGGTAATATTTCACTCACCACAAAAATTCCTCCACAAGACATCTCTTTCTTTGGTGAGTAGAGTGTTATTGATTTCTAACTGGTGACTTTTCCTCTTGAGCTCAGTGTTAATTGCCTGTAATTTATTTCTCTCTCTGCTGTCTTTGCCCACTGTTGTAGCGAGGTAAACAACAAAACAGCAACTGAATATAACCATATTATAACATTATTACAATCATTATACAATCAACAACATGTGACATACTCGTCTCTTTGTGGTTCTTATTACCATCACCAAACAGAATTAGGAAAACTCACTTTGGACCCCAAGGTAGATGATCACAGTCAAGAGGAGAAGACACAGCATGCCCAGAAACGCTAAATTCGTTCGGATGTGACTCCTCTTTCCTGACTTTCGGCTGACAACTTAAATAACATTAGAATTTTAGCATGACCAAAATACAATGAAATACAATAAAAATGCATAAAATGGAAGTTTTAGCTCTACTGAAGGTGCAATTCATAAAATACAAGCAATTTAAACACTTCTTCAGAGACTATAACACAGTATATTTAAAGAGTACAACCACGAATAACACTAAGAAACCAAACTACAGAGAAACTGACATAGAAATTAAACATTAATAATGATGGAGGAAATTGAAGCCTAACTATACTTTGGTGTCCCATACCTGGGTGCTGAACCTCTGCAGGTTCTGGTGTATTTGGTGTCATGCCCTCCATCCATGGGTTGTCATACACCCTCAGGCTCTCTGCACTGACATAAATGTCCATCATATTCTCTTCCTTATTGTGTTGATCATGGTGACCCTTCGTGATGATGCCAGGCTCAGCATACAGGTTCCCAGACATTACTTTCTAATGGCTTTCATACATTAAAGACTCAACTTAACAATTCATTTCACTACTATACTGCCAGTGTTACAAAATGCTTTAATCTGGATATAGTAGTTGTGTCTGTTTTCGGACGAGGCCGAGCACTCACGTCGATGGCTGTGTTAAAAAGGGAAGAGCAGAAAATTAGGAAGTTAAAAACAATTACCATTTGGGATTTTTTTTGTTCCTAAGTCTGCCTGATCATTAGTGACCTTTGACGAAAAACAATGAGTAAGCCCTCTTAGGTGAGGCTGAGATACATTTTTTCTTGACAAAACCCAATAATGGTCAGGTGTCCGTTTTTCCATATTGAATATTTATATATTACATACATTTATATAGATAAATAACATTTAGGTCTACAGTTTGCTTTTAATGAACATTCTTTGTTAATCTTTAGTTTCACCAATGAAAATCTGTGAGACACCACTTTTCTTTTTTGTTGAAACACTTTTTCCACTGAGAAAAACATGTTTCCAGTTGTATGTTCAAAGGTTATTTGTGATGAATTTGGTTTATCTTAGTACTCATTCAATAGTAATATGCTTGAATTCAATAACATCACTACTAATACTAAATTACAATAAAAAGAGACATGGCAGTACCCAGCTGAAATGATCAGTCCACTCACTCATCTTCACAGATTAAATGCATTTCAACTGCTCTTCTATCAGATGTCATGCTGGACTTGACCATTTTCTTGTAGCCTAAACAAGCTTTTGGAAGATATTTCAAAAAAAGAAATTCATGCCAACATGAACAGCAGCTTTGAAACAAAGTCTCTGGATTTTTTGATCAACTATACAATAAATATGTTTGTATCAGCTTTATTTATAAAAGACTAGTTTACATAGAAATAGCAAAGAATGTATTTCATATTTTTAAGCCAAAAAAGGTGGTTATTCTTATTTTTGTTCAACATATGTAGTCTTTGTCAATCTGAATTCCTTTTTTTATCACTTGATCTGGACCAGGTATGGATCAGAAAAAGCCAATATGATGATTTTTTTAACTGCTTCAAAATGTGAAAGATTGGGCAGATCCTGCAATGCACAAATTCACAAAACTGTAATAATGGGATAATTTGGAAAAGCTGGAGTCTGTAAAAAACTTTCTTCAGTTGATTATTAGTAACAGTGTCACTGTTAGTAACAGTAACATATACAATTGGACCAAAAACACAACCCCATGAGAGAAGACTTGAAGATTGACATGTTATGACTTAGAATCCTTTTCTGCAGGTAAATGTATACATGACATGGAGGACTAAACATTTAATACACACTATAGGCCTTCTTCACAAAAGATATTTTTGACACATCACTGCAATTTAAACAGAAGCGTAAATACTTTTTATTTGTTATTTTATTTTTTCTACTACTAGCTCATACTAATACTATTTCAATTCAGCTGCTTCAAAATCACACTCATAGTAGCTTCATGGGTCAAAATATCTTACGTTTTGTGGTAATGCAAGTAAGGGTAGAGCCGAATGAGTTTTCCCCATCACAACAATCACACATTTAAATACAAAAATGTAATTTCTCTTTTGTCTATTTCATCTAATACTCTGTCCATATTGTGTTCTGCAGCTTTGCAGAAGTCATTATGATGCACTGTTCCCTTTTTTTATACATTTCAGGAAGACTGAACCTGTTTCCCTTCACTGAAACCTGTGAGGGAAATGATTGTATGAATATGTATAAATGCTTGTGTGAACTTTTGAAAGGTTAAAATGCTTTGTTATAGTTGTAGATATTATTTTTGTGTGCGTGTCTGAACATTATGTTCCTGCGTGAAAAAGAACCAAAGAAAATGTTTATTCTGATACTGATCACGTCTGTTTGGGTATAATCATATCAAGTTGGTGTGGCTCTTTGCAACTTCCTGTTGCTGGAAGGAAGACTCTGACTGTTGTCTGTGAATATGCACTAAACAGCAATTCAGAGTACTCGTCTTCTTGGACTCTCTTGATGGGCATAAGGCTACTCATAAGTTTACTTGGTAACACAGCACCTTAGAACAAAGGTCCATGATTAACTTTGTTGTTGTGTCATCAGCCCGGCAGCCACATGTCTTAGACATTTGGGTGAAGGGAGGAGCAGAGCTGTCCACTGATCACCTCCTGGTGATGAGTTGGATCAGGTGGCAGACCTGGGAAACACCAATGAGTAGTGAGGGTGAACTGGGAACATCTGCCGGAGGGCCCGGTCTGTGAGATCTTTAACTCCCACTTTAGGAGGAAAGTCTCCTGCACAGGAGTTTGAGGACATGGAATCCAAGTGGACCGTGTTCAAGACCTCAGTTGTAGAGGCAGCCGC
The DNA here is from genome assembly GCF_963691925.1 of Scomber scombrus. Taxonomy (NCBI): domain Eukaryota; kingdom Metazoa; phylum Chordata; class Actinopteri; order Scombriformes; family Scombridae; genus Scomber; species Scomber scombrus. The sequence continues at coordinate 14,006,048 of NC_084971.1, read as the reverse complement.
TCAGAGCTGCAGCTGGAGGCTCATCAGTGCCTATCGGGGTGGCAACCCAAGAACCATGAGGCCGTCAAGCTGAAGAAGGAGAACTTTAGGGCCTGGCTGGCTCAGGGGTCTCCGGAAGCAGCAGACAGGTGCAGGCTGGCCAAAAAGGCAGCGACTCAGGTGGTCGCTGAAGCAAAAACCTGGGTGTGGAAGGAGTTCTCCATGAGACCATGGAGAGGGACTTTCAGCCTCAAAGAAGTTCTGGCTAGCCTAACTTAGGAAGGGGAAGCAGGGCTTTGTCCAGGCTGTTCTCAGCAGAGGACTGCTGACCTCGACTGGGGATATTGTCAGGCGGTGGAAGGAACACTTTGAGGAACTCCTAAACCAGACCAACATGTCCTCTATGGAGGAAGCAGAGCTAGATGATCCAGGGGAATCTTCACCCATATCCCTGGCAGAAGTCTCTGAGGTAGTTAAACAGTTCCTCAGGGGCAAGGCACCGGGGGTGGATGAGATTCCTCCTGAGATGCTGAAAGCTCTGCACATTGTGTCATTGTCATGGTTGACGTGCTTCTTCAATGTCGCATAAGGGTCGGGGACAGTACTTTTGTGGACTTAGAGAAGGCTTACGACCGTGTCCCTCAGGGGGTCATAGCCCCATTTCCCCTGCAGGAACTTCAGGGTAATTTTACGGGGCCAGGGCCGTTGGTGCATGTCTCCATTGCAGGAGGTATTGCGGGAGTATGGGGCACCAGGGCCGTTGCTGCGAACCATTCTTTCACTATACAACTGCTGTGAGAGCTGTGTTTGCATTCTCGGCAGTAAGTCAGACCTGTTCTTAGCGGGTGCTCTGCTCCTCCAGGGTTGTCCCTTGTCTCTGATTCTGTTTGTGATTTTCATGGACACAGTCTCAAAGCACAACCAGGAGGAAGAGAGTGTCCAGTTTGGGGACCTCAGAACTGAATCTCAGCTTTTTGCGGATAATAATGATAATAATAATAATAATAATAATAATAATAATGATAACAAACAAAATAAATAATAATAAGTAATAATACAGGATAAAACTGTACCGTTAAATAGACATTAAAAATATATATATAACAGGAGATAGATAGAAAACAAAACAGATAAAAAAGATAAAACTCAAATAAAATCAGGAAAGGCTCTCCGATAAAAGTATGTTTTAAGAAGAGATTTAAAAGAGATTACTGACTAGGCTGACCTGGGGCCTGTACTACAAGCAGGATTTGGGATTAGCGAGGTAACTTCAGGTTCAACTCAGGGTTTTCAGTACTACGACGGTGGTTCACTTCTTACCGAGGTAAATCACCATGGTAACTGATGGTGAACAGCGTTCCAGATTAAAATCCAAACCTGTCAAAACCTTGTCCTCTGACCAATCACTTCACCGAAAAAAAGTCATCATTCCTACAGGATCCCGACAAGGACAAAAGTCCTGAGTTTACAATAAAGCAACAAGTTAAAAAAATATATAAATATAGGCTAGCTAAATTTTTATAGGTCACTAGAAACATCGAGGCTTTTTATTTCCTATCTGGTTTTAAAGCAGAGCTTCTAACAAACAGAGATCATTATTACTGTAGCTACATTAAACACATAATGATGATTTTAGCTGCATTTTAATTGTGAAAAGTATAGTTTGTATATAAGTATAGTGAAGCTGATTGTGGATGATTATAGACTCCGATTTATCACTGAAGCTCAGAATAACATGAACAAACTGTGTGATGATCACTGGACATAATGAAAGATCCTCTTTTATCAAAAAAAAATCCACACACTATTAGTTTTCTTCAGTGGTTATAAATGCAACATTTGGATCAGATAGATCTCAGCATTAACTATGTTTCCTCTCTTTGCTTCAGCAGCAGATACAGTCTGACATTATGTAGGCTAAATTGTATTCTTATGTGAGATATTAAGAATGATTCATTCATTATCAAACCAAATAGCTAAAAATACTCTGATGAATATTTTAAGTCACATTAATTCCTGTTCCTTGTGCCCTAAACTACTTTTAATATTTGGAAATAATTTCTAGTGTTTTTACATCTGTTAATTAATTAATTGATGAAATAATTTATAGAATACTTGATTACTAAAATAATCGATAGCTGCAGCCTTACTTTACAGTATCTTGTTCTGTTGTATGGTTAGGTGGTTACTCTTGTTTATGTTTCGCCTCATTGCATATGACTTTTTTGCGATGCGTAAAGCATAGGGTATTGAATTGTCAGAAACTTAGCAGGGGTCAAGACCACGAATAGCTTTAAAAGTAATCAATAAAATCTTATAATAATATAATAACTTACTGGGAGTGAGTGTAAATGTGCTAAAACAGGCGTAATATGATCCTGTGTCTTAGTTCTGGTTAAAAGCCTGGCAGCTGAAATCTTTACAGTTTGGAGTTGATTTATAGACTTTTGGCTCAAGCAGGTAAAAAAACGGTTGCAGTAATCTAGGTTAATGAGATAAAAGCATGTAAAAGGGTCTCAGTGTCATTAAAAGTTACATTTTTTTTAAAAATTTGAGCTATGTTTCTAAGATGGTAAAAACACGATTGGACAAGCTTTGTGGTGTGCTGCTCAAAATTTGAATTGGTATCAAACCACAGACCGAGATTTTTTGCAACAGTCTTGATGTTTTTTGAAAGGGCACCAGCAGATGGCTGGAGTTGTTCTCTCATATGCTGGGACGCGATGACAATGAACTCTGTCTTATTTGAGTTCAGTTGAAGGAAATTGTTTGCCATCCAATTTTTCAGGTCATTAAGACAGTCAATAAGAGAACTCAAGAGTTCCAGGCTCAGTGGATTTCACAGGCAGGTACAATTGTGCATCATCAGCATAACAATGAAAAGAAACACCATGCTTTTCAATGATCTGTCCAAGAGGGAGCATATATACTGAGAATAAAATTGGCCCTAAACCTGACCCCCGCCATTAAAAGATTGTTGGCAACCTAAAGCAGGGCAGTCTCAGTGCTGTGATACTAGCGAAAGCCTGATTGAAACCTTTCAAAAGACAGAGAGAAGTTGCTTTCACCCTAATTTTTATCAAATGTTGGACATAAATTCATTTCTAGCAATGGATAAACACACGCAGTTTTAAAATAATCAGGGACACAATCATTAGACAGGGAACAGTTAAAAACAGAGAGTAAACAGGGGGCAACAGATCCCATTACTTTCAATAAAAACTTTGTTGGTATCACATCAAGAGGGCTGGATGACACTCTCATATGTGATGCTCTCTCTAACAGCTAAATAAAGTAATGGGGTAAAACTGCTTAAAAATCTCTTGATGTGGTTGAGGCTTGAAGTGGCGCTGGGAGAAATCGATTCTCTGATGGACTCCACTTTGTTAGTAAAATAAGATAAAAACATTTCACAGTCTGCATCGCTCTCAACTGGAGCACAAGGAGAAGGTGCATTAACCAGTTGGTCGACAGTCTTAAATAAAATTCTCGGATTGTGTTGATGGCTCTGAATGAGTTCTGAATAATACTGCCTTCTTGCATCCCTAACCATGTTGTTGTATTAGATAATTAGTCCCTCATAATACCATAGTCAACCTGAAGACCAGGGGCCTCATGTACAAAGGGTGCATACGCACAAAAACGTGGCGTACGTTCTTTTTCACGACAAAGTTCAGATGTATCAAGAGTGAAATGACCGTGGAAATGTGCGGTGCCTCACGCCAACTTCATGGCTGGCGTACGCACGTTTGGCTGCTTTAGCAGTATTAGAAGACATTGTACATGGTGTAATACGAAGAGAGCGTGTGTTCAGAGACAGAGGATTTAATGGCACATGATGACAACTGGCTCATCAGCCGCTTTAGGTTCCCGAGGGCAATCCTCCTGGAACTATGCGCAGAGCTGCCGCCGGCCTTGGAGCGCGACACAGCGAGGAGCCATGCGCTGCCTGTATCCATACAGGTGCTGACCACACTGGGGTTCCTTGCAACCGGGGCATTCCAGAGGGAGCTGGCGGACCGATCGGGACTGTGCCAGTCGACCTGAGCCGAGCCATGCCAGCCGTGTGGGACGGAATTATCCGCATGTCAGCCAGGTCTATATCAAATTCCCATACAATGCAGCTGAACAGGTCAACATTAAAGCGCAATTTGCAGCGAGAGCCGGTTTTCCTAATGTAATCGGAGCTATCGACTGCACACACATTGCTATTAAAGCGCCATCACATAATGAATTTGTATATGTCAACAGGAAACATTTTCATTCGATCAATGTACAGATCATATGTGATGCGCAAATGCAATTAACCAACATTGTGGCGAGGTGGCCTGGTTCAACGCACGATTCTGAGTAACAGCATGGTTGGGAACAGACAAGCTGGCACTGTGCGCGATGGGTAATATTAATCCCCGTATATGGGGGCGCACATGCTCAATGCGCATCATTGAGCATGTGCGCCCCCAAATACTATCCCGTCTTCACAGCATCGTTAGTAGTCAGTGGTTAAAGTTAGTGACTTGCTGGTTAAACTATAGCTTCAGATTTTTCTAACAAACTCTGTGTGCAGAGTACTCATGTTAATAACCCTGTGCGTAAAGTGTGAAATGTCTTAATCAGCGTCACCTTTTCCCCTGCGCACTTCTGCATTAATTTGCAACAATACTGTTTGATCCTTGGGGGTAATCAGAGTCACCCACATGTGCTCCCACCACCCCTGAGAAAGCAGTGTCACCCACGATTGCGGCGACTCTCTGTTCAAACGGAGTGGGCCCCTCTTCTCTGTCCCCCCTGCCTGTTTTGGCCACACTTTGGCGTCGGGCAGCCGTTCTCCGCTTCACATCCACCTTGATGTCGGACCAAAGAGTACATTTTTGCGCGCCTCCACTTCAGTGAGTAGCGTCTCCAATTAGCTTTCTGTAAAGTTCTTCTTTTTTCCCGTTTTACTCATTCTTTTGTTTTAATTTTCTGATCGTGCAGAGAGGAGAATCTCAGGTGCAGGGCCCATTTAAATATGATTTGCGTATTTAAATGGGGGCGTGGACAGGGAGGGGTCGGGTGTGCGCTCAATTCCACGTTGATTGGGATGTACAAAGGAAATGTGCTTGGATTCATGCGTACGCACAGATTCATACATCTGGATTTTTTTGTGCGTATGACGTTTTCTGGATTTGAGCGTACGCCATGTTTCAGTAGGAAATCCACACACGTCTTTGTACATGAGGCCCCAGACCTTTACCACTTTTGCTCTCTGATTGCCTACATGCCCTTTTACAGCTCAGAACGTTGTTATTTATCCACAGCTGCTTTCTGGCTGTGAACCTGGCCTTAACCTTAACAGGTGCAATAAAATTAAGTAAATTGGTAAGGGAGTGTTTAAGCAGTTATAGGCTTTGACCGTCAAATAGTGAACATAACTTATTGGCGCTTTTCTCATTAAAAATAGGAGTGCATGAGGAATGTAATTAAGATAACTTGACAAATGTTCGAGGGGAAAGAGGTTCTGTGTGGTGCAGCTCTTAGTCGCATAAACCATCAGTCATATCCTGCTAGGAACTGTGTGAAGTGACTGCAGAAGTCTGATGATGTTAGCGGTGGGGCAATAACTTTGTAAGAGATGAAAAAAAAATTTTTCACCATCAGTTCTCGTCCCTTTTTTATGAAACCAGTTTATTTTGGTCTTACGCAAAAATCATCCACTGCCCAACACTTCCCCTTTAGGCCTACTCAAAAGCTCTTTTTACCCTCCACATTTTTGTTCTTGGTATTAGTCTGTGTTTTCTTTAGGCAAGTTGTTTTATATTTTAAGGAACCTGCAGTCATCACTCTGTACCTGTTTGTATGTGTTCATTATATGAATGTGCAGGTCTGGTCCTGTTTGGCTCCAGGTTACGCATCCTAACGTTTTCATAAACTTTTCATCTTGATGTAGTAATAAGTTGTATTGCAGGTTCAGTTTGGTCCTGTGGTGCCTGAAGCTGTCAAAGTCTAGAGAGTGCACTTCTGAAATGAGAGAATATATCTTCAAACAAATAAGTACCTTCTAAACAAAATGTAACACACTACTCACACACCAGATGCCCTTATTAACAGGAAACTGCTGGTCATTATTTTAGGTGACCACTAGCTACATGAGAGTACTCTCCATTTGTATACTGTAACTTATGGAAGTTGATCATTGCCTACTAAAATTATGTATCCACATGCAGTTTCTGTTCTACCATTTGCTCATCAGTTTATTATTTTTGCATGAATATCTGCTTCACTGAAAGACAGGAAAAGAGAAAATAGCCTTTTTGTAAGTAGCAGAAAAAAAACATACTGATTAATGACTGTACAGCATACTGGCTTAGTTCTTTCATTTCTTACTGGTTTTACTTGCTGCAGCCATCCAGATCACTTTTTAAAAAATTGATAACACTGTGTGAATTTCCTCTATTTTCTTCCCTTTAATCAAATGTAATATTAAGTTACTTCTGCATTTCTAAAAGCACAGTCATATAAAATCCACTTGTTTTCTTGTAGAATTGGTCCAAGAAGAACAGAGTACATCTGGCAGCCAAACATTTTCTGTAGTGTAGTGAGACTGTGCAGTGATGTCCGACCTCACCAAAAAAGTTAGATATAAGAAGGATGGAAACGCTGACTGTGATAATGCAGGCAATGTTTATGTCATTTCTGACGAATTATGGAGAGAGAAGAATCCGCCACCACCGAAATTACAGGACGACATAAAGGACCAACAGCAAAGTATCAATCTGTCTGTCTGTCTGTTTGTGTGTTTGTCTCATATGTTAATATACTGTACGTAGGATAACATAACTGTAAGATTACCTACTTATTAGCAGTATTTGTAATTTTACATTTTATCTTGATGCATTTTGTTTTTCAGATATGAAATGTGGTTAAAAAGCGGATATAAAAAAACAATCTGGCTACAAAGCCATGGCATTTTTAAACATGCATAAAAGCAGTATTTGGGAGTAACTAGTTACATGTAATGGTGTTACATAATTTAATTACAGAATGAATGTAACTGTAATCCATTACAGTTACTGAGAAAAAATGGTGTAATTAAATTACAGGTACATTTGAAAATGTTGATGATTATAAAGGGGGTTACCTCTGAAGTCAGACCTTTAAGATTTCGCTCAGGAGGAGGAGGATTTTTTCCTCATTTCTTAATATTTAACATATTACTGAATACATATATTGCTGTTTTTAATTATTTGAAAACAATATTTCTTTTAAATATTTCTAAATAAATCATGACCTGGGCTTATTTGGAGCACACATGAGCTTAAATGTAAATATTCCAAAATCTACATGAACTAATGAATAAATTTTCAAATGAGCGAAAAATCTTGCTTCATAAGGAATGATCTCCCTTATAAATCATGTTAGTATCTATGAAAAATAACTGAAGTTTTGGGTTCATCAAAAAGTAACTAAATTGTTTTCTTTGATTAAGTAATTGAAATGGTTACATTACTTTTTACATGTTTAAAAAGGGCAAGTACTAATCTGTAACCTATTATATTTTCAAAGTAACCTTACCAACTAACTACTATAATGATTCATTTTTAATAGAAGAACTCCATAAAATTGACTATTTATTAAAGGACCCAGTATGAAGTATCCAGTTGAACATTTATTGTTTGCTGTAATCATTCCTTGTTCATGCTGGCCATTAAAGGATCTCTTCATAATGTACATTCAAAGTTAGTCTTTTATGTCACAAACTCTGTCTTGTTGTTACGATCCTACTTCACCTGAACAGGGAAAAACTGTCTGTTGAGACACAAGAGAGAACTTTGTCCTAAAAAGACTGTAACTGTGGAAGATATCCACTTATGACTTACTGAGACAGCTGAAGCCTCATGTTATATTATTATTTAACCTTTAAATACATTTTTGCTAAAAGAAGAACTATGGATTTTCTTCCCCATCACTCATACTGTAGACAGAGATCAAGAGACAAGAGATCTTCTAATGGTCAATATGAACAGAAATCATTACAGCCAGAAAAACCTACTTTAGTGTTGATGTAGACACCTGACTGTTGTTTTAAGACATACTTGAAACTTCTTGAACCCATCCTTTAAGTGAAAATCCTAAATTAGAGTAGGGCTCAAATGAATTAGCTAGCATGGATCATTTGTTCCCACAGATGCTCCAGTCTATGTACGTTCAACAAAGAGAAACCCTCTCAAGGCTTTTGCAGTGTGTCTGGGGTTGTTGTGTCTTCTCCTCCTCATTGCAGTCATTGTCCTGCTTGTCCTGTGTAAGTTTTCTAAATTCACTTCGCCAACTATGATACATTACCAAAATATATGATGTGGGTGATAAATCCATGTTGGTCTCTTGCTATTGCAGCCAGTCAAGACAAAAACAACAGGATCATGGAAAGAAATCAACTGCTGGGGGAAATTTCCGACCTTACCAGCGAGAGAGACGAGCTGCAGAGCAGTTACAATGACATGAAAAGCCTCAATCACAACCTGATGCAAAAGACGAGCCAGTTAGAGAATGAGAAAGAACACTTACAGGCTGTCAATGTCAACCTCACCAAAGAGAGAGATGAATTACAAGATCATATCAGTGAGTGAAAATTATTTCTTTCTCAGTTCTTATTGATTTTAAACCAATATTACAAATAATCAGTAACATAGGTAGGATGTCTACCATGAATTGCGGTATAGAGCTAGGCTGTAGTCTGAGTTATAGAGCTTTGAGGAGCTGCTGTCAGACTCTCTGTTTCTGGGAAGGGAGTGAACATTTTGGTGAACTGAATTCTCAAATCTCAGCTTCATATTACTCTTTCTGCTCTTTAGATAACAAGACACTGGAAATGGAGGCCAGGATTAAAACTCTCACTAAGGAGAGAGATGAGCTGAAGAATAAGCTGTCTGATTGTGGTAAGTTTGAAAACTAAACTGCAATTTATTAGGATATAGCTGATAAACAAGTCACAACAGGGCCAGAGACCAACATTGGCTTGGCAGGGGAGCTCTGCTGCAGTAGAGACACAGACTCACGAGTGTGATATGGCAGGGGCACCACACAATCAATGATCAGATGCTCAAATGGCTGTCCAATGGCAGGGATTGGCTGTAGAGGAGCAGGTTTAACAACCTGATTTGGCTTGCCAGTAGGCTGACAGGTATTACCTGTCTAAGGATCAACTCCAAACACGCTTACAATAAAAATGATCGGGCACAAAAACCCAGTCTTCATTTTTAACAAAAAGGTATTTAAAAGTTTATCTGAAGATAATATGATCATTCAGCCACCTGAGTTAGTCAAATGAAGCAGATGTCGTCCACAGTTTCAATTTTTTTAAGTAAAGGTTTTCCTCTTTGGGAAATTACCTGTATCAACATCAAATGCAGTTTGAGTAACAACGCTTTTTTGTCATTCTGATTTATTATCCAATCTCTCTTTTACTTGGCTTTATTTAATTATTGAGATATTTAGACTCTTTCTCTTATCAACAGTTTACAGTATCTCTTTATCTATCGACATATTTTGATGCTGTTTTATGGCAGCTTCATATTACTCTTTCTGCTCTTTAGATAAAAAGACACTGGACATGGAGGCCAGCATTAAAACTCTCACTGAGGAGCAAGATGAGCTGAAGAAGAAGCTTTCTGATTGTGGTAAGTTTGAAAACTAAACTGCACCAAGCAGCCACAAAAATGTGTTGTTTCATTAAAAAAAATAACCACAACAAAAGATAACCACAACAAAAGAGATTGCCAATGAATTTAATGACTTTTTTTCATGTATGTTGGGTATAATATATTGAATGATATTGTTGATATTGTGAAACACAGAGTCCAGGTTAGCTTTGACACTCATTACAAACACATTGATGTCCCTTTGTAAAGGTTTCTCTGTGGTACTTGAGTGTATCATGAGTAAGGAGGGACTGAAAATTGAGCTGAACTGAATTAAAAAATCCAAGCAGACACAAATAAGCTATAGCAGTTTTTACACACAATATGTTTGCCGTTGTAAATGTCACCCATATTAACATCAAATGCCAACATGAAGTGAAAATGTAAAACAACCAAAATAATTATTCCGATCCTTTTTCTTCACTTTGTTAATTAAGTAGGCTCTTTCTTTTATCAACAGTTTATAGTATCTCTTTATCTGTGAACATGTTTTGATGCTGTTTCATGGCAACTTCACATTACTCTTTCTGCTCTCAGAGAAGACGACACTGGACATGGAGGCCAGGATTAAAACTCTCACTGAGGAGAGAGATGACCTGAGGAAGAGGCTGTCTAATTGTGGTAAGTTTGAAAACTAAACTGCAGTCAATTTATTAAGATATAGCTGATAAATAAATGAAAATAAAAATGTACTGATTCTCTTTAAATTTTTTATTAACTGATCCTGTAATCATTGTTTATTTAGGGTGTATACAAAGTTACAAAGTTAGATGTTTCACAATTTTTCAAATCACTCTTAAAACAATAACTAGGAAGACAAATGAACACTGAAGCAGTTTTTCTTGCCTTTATCATTTCTCCTGTTCATACTGACCATTAGAAGATCACCTCCAAACACGCTTACAATGTAAGTGATGGGGACAAAATCCAGTTTTAATTTTGAGCAAAAATGTATTTAAAAGTTTATCTGAAGATAATATGATCATTCAGCCACCTGAGGTAGTCAAATGAAGCAGATATCTTCCATAGTTTCAGTTTTTTTCAAGTAAAAGTTTCTATCTTTGGGTCTCAATAGCTGCAGAAGAAGGAAAGAATTTGCCACTGAAAAAACACGTATGACTCTTACTAGTATGATTTTTTAATCCATGAAGGTTTCATATTTGTAAAATTCTCCTCAAGCCTAAAAAGCAAGTTTAAAGTGCATGATGCATCCTAAGTTAAAGTCTCTGGGCTGAGCGGGAACTTGTGGGCAGGGACAGCAGGAGAAACACGACTGCTCATGTTCAGTGGGCCACACAACTTGGACGCTAGGAAGTGAAAAGGCAGTTTTTACGCACAATACTGGAAAAATCATTTTTATTAACATCAAATGCCAGCATAAGAGTGACACTTATAGTTTAGTTATAATTTATAGTTAGTAGATACAGGATACAGCCACTTTATTATACAATTATATTTATTATTATCTTATTTTATTTATTATCTAATCTCTCTTTTTCTGATCTTTATTTAATTATTGAGATATTTAGGCTTTCTTTTATCAACAGTTTACAGTATCGCTTTACCTGTGGACATGCTGTGATGCTGTTTCATGGCAACTTCATATTACTCTTTCTGCTCTCAGAGAAGGCGACACTGGACATGGAGGCCAGGATTAAAACTCTCACTGAGGAGAGAGATGAGCTGAAGAAGAAGCTGTCTGATTTTGGTAAGTTTGAAAGCTAAACTGCAGCAAGCAGTCACAAAAGGTTTTTCAGTCCATTTTTCACAACTGACAACATGAGCAGCAGAGAAGATTGATATGCAGCTAAGTATCTGGTACCAGACTATTGTTTTAGGACAGATGTGGAAAATTGTGAACTAGTCCTTTAACCCTGCCAGTATGTGGGAACTGCAGCCTGTTCAAGTTTCTTGTTATGACTCTGTAGATTTCTGCTGCTGTTTAAAAGTGTTCTAACACTTTACCTCCAAGCCTGTAATATATCATCTTTCTGTTTTGGCACAGATTTCTTTATTATTGCTGTTTTTGCTTTTTTTTCTCTCCAAATAATATAATGCAACTTCGACACTCCAGTGGAAATGTATTTATTAATCCTTATAATTATTGGTGTATCGAAGATTTGTCTTTTCTTGTTGTTCACAGATGACTACTCCCAACAAGGATGGGTGTATTTCAGCAGAAGTTTCTATTATATTTCTTCATACAGGGCAAACTGGTATAACAGTAGATACGATTGTAGGAGAAGAGGGGCGGACCTGTTGATTGTCAACACCAAAGAAGAACAGGTGTTTTTGTGTGTGTGTGTGTGTGTGTGTGTGTGTGTGTGTGTGTGTGTGTGTGTGTGTGTGTGTGTGTGTGTGTGTGTGTGTGTGTGTGTGTGTGTGTGTGTGTGTGTGTGTGTGTGTGTGTGTGTGTGAAAGAGTGACATTTTCCAAGGTACTGGATGCCAGAAATTGGTTAAAAATGTGTTGATTATTGTTTGTTTCTTTTTAAAACAAGGAATTCCTAAATCAATACCACAGGATATTGTGGATTGGACTGACTGACAGAGAGAGAGAGGGAACGTGGAAGTGGGTTGATGGGACCCTGATGACAATAAGGTTCACACATAAGCAGCTCAGTATATTTTTATGAGCTGGCTACAATATCAACAATTTTTAGGGAAATGTTTTTGATTTTAAATCATTTAAAGTTTAACGTGGTCACATTCTGTGTGTTTCTGTTCATTAAATGCTTACTGGTTTGTGTTGTTTATTAAGTTTTATTTCTTTCTGGTTTGTTTACAGCTTCTGGCCCTCCTGGGAGCCGAACAATATTGGAAATGAAGACTGTTTAGAAACAAAGTTTTACACAGATGAAAAGAGCTGGAATGATGCAAAATGTGGAGACAGAAACTTTTGGATCTGTGAAAAGAAAATGATTCCTTAACTCAGCTTACAGACCACCATGGCATCTATTACTATATATAACTACTGTATGTGGAAAACATGAAGATAAGATGCATTTACCACTTTCAGCTAAACACAGTACTGAAACATGGTCATTGCTAAGCTGCAGGCAAAGTGACACATGAGACTCAAATAACTTACTTTATGATTTATGGCTTTCTTTGCAGACAATGATCTAATGTATCTGTACTTTAATTAATTTCTAATTCATGTTATTGCAAAATAACAGTGTTACTAAGTGTCTTTTGACAGTGCATAGTATCACCAGGTTTAACCTCATTCTGTCACTGTCCACCCCGTAGTATCCTACCTTTGTAAATGGCGTTTTTTTTCTTATGTATCTGTACTTTGATTAATTTCTAATGAATGTTATCACTTTTTTTACTTCCTGAAAAAAAAACAATTTCAAAAATATGTGTATGAAATGAATGTTTATTAAAACTTACTATTTGTTCTTTTTCCAATACCATTCTAAGATTATACACAGATGTATAATTACATATGGTATACATACAAATATTTTCAAATATCAATGTATAACATTTAAATTAAAAAGAGAAAATAAAATGAAGAAATGAAATAAAACGCTAATAGTCTTGAGAAAACAGTCCTGCACTTCGTGTTTATAACTGTTTTGCTGATGAATATTGATTGATTAAAATATGTAATAAAATAAAAGACCTTTGATTTATCGACAGAGAATTAAAGAGCTGCCATCTTAATGCCAGTTTCTTTGCTGCTGCAAAACCCCCAGAGACGTTTCTGATGAAGATTCATATTACAGGAAGAGCCACCGATTAGGAAAATCAATTCTGACAGGCAGTCACACCAGAGAGAAAAGTAGTCACAATCCAAAATGAATAGAAATAAGTTCCTATCGAATTTGTTGTACACAACCGACAAATTGGTGTAGTCCTTTTTCATGTGATGTGCCTTCATCGTTATCAAATGAAACCTATGGAGGAATTTATAATAAATAAAATATATATAATAAATCAGGTTACGGGATGAAAATAACCCAGTGTAATCCCTGAAAGTGTGAGTGTTTTTCACGCTGTAAGATTAGATGAACCATGATGTTTTGGAAGTTTAAACAACGTCTCAATCTTGTCATAACGTGGACAATCTAAGGTTGGGAATTCTCTGAAATCACAGACATCAGCAAGGATCATAACTCTTGAAATGATCTTAAACATCTACTATCCATGATATCACCAAGGCAGAGAATGGTTGATAAAAAGTTGTCCACATGTTTTTCATTGATGTTTTTTTTAAAAATCTTAGGTATGTCTGCACCATTTTGTTGTCCATTCATTCATCTTTTTCAAAATGAAATGGTTTGAGCTATTAATGAACCAAATTTCTTTTTGCACTATTTAAGATTGAGATATTATAACCGGCAGAGCACCATGGCCTCAGATTTGGATGTGCTGACGCTTCAATTTTAAACTGGACAGTCTTAACCAACTTCATCTTTTCCACACTGCTTTTTCTCATATGTCACGCTGGGTGTAAACGTAACCTCCGTGGAAACTCTGGATATGAGTGTATCATATCACAAATGCATTGTTTTTAACTCTGAACTGCCTGCTTTTAAACAGTACGAAGACTAATTAATGAATGAAGACTTTGGTTAATTAATAGCCCATACCATTTCTATTTGGAAACATTTTGAAAAGACAACAATGGCATGGACTTATTTTCCATATTAATAACAGGTGGACATCCTTTTCCCCATACCTTTGGGATAAATCAACCATTCACTGTCTTGGTGATATCATGGATAGTAGAAGTTTAAGATCATTTCAACACCTGCAGAATTCATGTAAGTAAATATTTCTTTATAAACTTACAGCTCAGTTATTACACTTTGTCCACAGACAACATTTTCTGTGGTATAACGAAAAGTTCAATTTTAAGGTCCATTTTCTATTTACCATCTACATGCTTGTACTTGGCCAAATCATCCAACACAATGTTTCTTTTCATTGCTACACAGATGACACCCAGATACAACTTGCCCTGTGACCCAGCGACCACAGAAGCCTGTACTGTCTCAGTGATGTCAACTATAGAATAGTTCAAAAGTACATTCAACTCAACAGCTCAAAAACACAGTGTTCAGTCCCTTTCCACCAACAAGAAGCCCTCTGCAAGAAATGTAGGAGTACTATTTGAGTGGGATTTAAGTTTCGAACCACAAATCAAAAAGGTTGTCCGGTCCTGCTTCTTAAGCCAGTGCTCTCCCACTTTGACCTGGAAAAAATCATTCATGCTCTTAATGTCTCCAGACGAGATTACTGTGACTCCCTCCTCTGCAGTATAAAACTAAAGTCCTCCACCTAGTTCAGAATGCAGCAGCTCGGCGTCTTACTGATTTTAATAGACAATATCACATCACCTGAATCCTGGCTTCTCTCTATTTGCTCCGTCTTTGTTTTAGAATTGATTTTAAGATTTTACTGATCATTTTTAAAGCACGTCTGGGTCTAGCACCAAGTTATGTAACAGAAATGTTGATCCTGTACAAGCCAGCCTGCAGTCTTAGATCCTCAGGTGGAGCCCTTCTGGCTGTTACAAAGTCAAGACTTCAAATCTACTTCAGATCTAAAAGTGACCGTGCTTTTGCCATCAGGGCCTAGCTGATGAGATTGGTTCACATAATCATAATCACTTCTTAAAACTCATTTCAGCAGATTTGCTTTTATGTGATGTCATCTTTTCATTGTCTTTTAATCTTTTTAACAACTCTTTATTTTTTTTCATAGTGTATGTCGTATTTTGTAGTTGTAGTGTATATCCATTGCTTCATCTGTCAAATTCTGTTTTCAAGGGTGCTGTATGAATAAAGTTATAATTATTATTATTACCCTTCTTCCACAAGAAGCTTCTCCTCAGTGTAGGCCACCACATTGTTTGGTTAGGCTAGTTTCAGCCACATTGTTTTGTTGCAGTAGACAACTGCTTAGTCTCACCCTCTTTTCAAAGAGAACAATGAAGAACCTCATTGTAGATGAACGTAGCTTCCCGGAATTCATCAACAAGTTGTATTCCCTTTTTTTTTTTGTGAACAACTGTTTTATTGAAATTTTAGTTTCACATGACAAGGTCAAATAATACAGACATTTTTAACAAGTTGTATTTCAGTGGTTAAAGAAGAAGAAGAAGAAGAAGAAGAGGAAGAAGAAGAAGGAGGAGGAGAAGAAGAAGAAGAAGAAGAAGAAGAAGAAGAAGAAGAAGAAGAAGAAGAAGAAGAAGAAAAAGAAGAAGAAGAAGAAGAAGATGATGATGATGAAGAAGAAGAAGAAGAAGAAGAAGAAGAAGAAGAAGAAGAAGAAGAAGAAGAAGAAGAAGAAGAAGAAGAAGAAGAAGAAGAAGATTAAAAGATAGAGTTGCTTCTCAAAGACAAGTATTATACACAGTCCACAGGCAAAGCAGCCCTAGAATAGTAGATAGATTTCCTTAGAGCACAAAACACTTGCCTCCTCCACAAGGTTCAAACTGCAAATAAGCCATATATTATATTTAGAAGATCTGCACTCAGCAGAGTTACATCCCTGCTCACAAAAGAGGAACTGTTTGTTCCTTTTTGATCAAATATTAGAGACATTCTGCCCCACCACAGTCTCAGTCTCTCTTTCAGTGCTGCATTTAATGTGTGAACGTTATTGTCGCTACAGTCCCGTCAACCCACTTCCACCTCCCCTCTCTCTCACTGTCAGTCAGTCCAATCCACAATATCCTGTCATAGGAATTGAATACACCCTAAATAAATAAAATCAGTTAATAACAAATTTAAAGAGTCCATTTTTATTTTCACTTGTTTATCAGCTAAATCCAAATACATCAAGTGCAATTTAGTTTTCAAGCTTAAAAATCACACTGCTTCCTCTTCAGCTCATCAGATATGCATCTAAAAATAATAAACAGATATTGAATGTTAGAACAGAAACTACATGTGGTTTCACCAGCAGTTTCCTGTTAATAAGGGTGTCTGGTGTGTGAGTAGTGTGTTACATCTTGTTTAGAAGGTACTTATTTGTTTGAGGATATATTTTTCTCTCATTTCAGAAGTGCACTCTCCAGACTTTGACAGCTTCATGTACCACTGGACCAAACTGAGCGTGCAATACAGCTGATCAACTTATTACTACATCAAGATGCAAAGAATGGATGAAAGTTCAGACGCTATTTATGAAAATGTTAGGATGCGTAACCTGGAGCCAAACAGGACCAGACCTGCATGCTCGGGTAATGAACACATACACACAGGTAAGGAGTGTTGACTGCAGGTTCCTTAAAATATAAAACAACTTGCCTAAAGAAAACAAAGACTAATACCAAGAACAAAAATGCAGAGGGTATGAGAGCTTTTGAGTAGGCCTAAAGCGCAAGTGTTGGGCGGAGGATGATTTTTGCTTAAGACCAAAATAAACTGGCACTAATTAACAAGATGTTAACTAAGTTAAATAATAACTACTGGGAGCAGTGCTTGTTGTACAGTATGACAGCTGCAGGGAGGAAGCACCTGCGATATCACTCTTTCACACACTTTGGGTGAAGGAGTCTGTCGCTGAAGGAGCTGTCCAGTGTGGTTAAAGTGTCCTGCATGGGGTAGGAGTCATTGTTTACTTCATGATTACTTCATAAAAGTAAATAAATAAATAAATGAAAATGCAAAAGAAATTGAGAAAATGAATTATTATTATTCCAAAATATGACAAAGAGCCTCAATGTGAAATGCAAAGAAATGTGATTTGCATACACGCATCTTTTCTTATTCTTCTGTTTACTGACTAACAGACATGAGAAGAAATTAGTGTTTATTAGAGGTTATAGAATAGTGTGAGGATAATCTGTACTAAAAATACTGTAAATTTGGCAGATATCCACATGATCTTATTAACTCACTGCTCAAGCCTCATAGTAACCTCAGTTAAACTTTGGACAAACAAAGATCTTGTGCCCCATCACATATATTGGAAACATGCTACAAAGGCATCTTTACATGGTCAGTATTATAGATCATAATAGTATTTAAGATGACTGGGCCACGAACAATGTATTTGATTTCCAATTGAGAAACACATGTGACACATACTGCCTTCTACCTTCAGATGCTCGAGATGAAAGGAAGAATTTTTGCAGAGGTGCTGCAGTGTTTTTGTGTCTGCTGTGTCTTCTCCTCCTGGCTGGACTCTTAGTTCTGGTTTTCCTGTGTGAGTACTTAATTCACATGTTGCTCAAACACTGAATGTGATGGTGGTTAACATTGTTTATTCATTTATTGTTTATGCACCAAATACAGTCACCAAGGGGAACTCTGAGAGGAAAATAGAGATGGGCCGGTTACAAAGCAATTACAATAACATGACTAGAGAGAGAAATGACTTACAGACCAGCTACAACAACCTGACAAAAGATCTCGAGCAGATACAGACCAACAACAACAACCTGACAAAAGATCTCGAGCAGATACAGACCAGATACAGAAATCTGGCTGAGGAACATGACCAGCTCCAGAAAAGATTTGAGGACATGACCAAAGAGAGAGATGATGTTCAGAAAAAGATCCAAGGTATAATTACTGGTTTCTTAATTCTTTCTGACCCAAGTTAATGACTCAAAGTATTTAAATAGTGAGTATGAACAGTATGAACTTTCTTTATTTTAACTATAAACAGGAGGAAAGATTACAGAAAGTAAAAACTTTCAATATACATGTGGGCACCAGACTAATGTTTTAAGACAGATATTAAAAAATTAAAACTTCCACAGACAGTACCTTGTAGTACTGTGGATGTCTGAACTTAAGAAGGTCATCCATCAGGAGCATCAAGGTTTATAACAAATTGATAAATTAGTGTTATTACACCTAAATAATGTGGTTAATTTAATTTCCCTTTTTTTCATAATTCTTGAATATAATCATTTACTAAGTGTGCATCATTTTATGGTAACAATGGATAAAATTACTTACAAAAGATGTTACTTTTATTAGAGCGTTATCACGCAGCTCAGCTCAGCTCCGTCTCTTTTTAGCCTCTTTTTCACTTTGTTTTGTTGTTTGTACTCTACTTGCTCAGTAACAAAAGGCAGATATACAAAGTTAGCAACTATGATGAAAATAGTGGTACAAATTGCAGAAAAACACCCAGATGTTATATATTATCTCTGTTGTTGACCGTGTTTTATTCAAGTGTATTGTTCACATTTCATTTGTTAATGACTGTGATATTAAACTAGTTGTTTGTTTTTTTTTATCTCAAACAGATTACAAAAAATGGGTGTATTTTGGCGGCAGTCTTTATTACATTTCCTCAAACACGAACACCTGGAAAAAAAGTAGAGACGACTGCCTGCAAAGAAATGCGGACCTGCTGATTATTAACAGCAAAGAAGAACTGGTGTGTGTCTGTGTGTGTGAGATGTGCAGTTATTTATATTGTTGTTGTGCTGTGTTGTTGACCACTTCTCTCTGTAAACAAGGACTTTGCAAGACTATTCAAACGACGACTGTGGATTGGACTGACTGACAGCGGGACAGAAAGGACGTGGAAATGGGTGGATGGGAGTCGACTGACCACAAGGTTCACATGTTACTTTTTTTTTTATTGCTGCTGCTGCTTTGCCTCTATTAGTGCACTTCCCCAACGCATACACTCACACTATTCAGTTGCATTATATTCAGCATTTTTGGAGCTTGATCCAGAGGGACTAAAAGGCAGTTTCTTAGCTTTTAGTCAAGGAACTGCCTTTTATGTGTATAATCACTCATTCACACTCAGGGCCTGATTTACTAAGATCCCAAATAGTGGGTACTAAATTGCGTGCACGGTGCAATAGATGGCACATGCCGTTTGCGTGCGTTTTGCGGGTCATCTACTAAGAATAATTGCGTCCTGTGCGTATTCTGTCATTGTGCCTCCGTTTCCTCCTCTCCACAGTAACAAAAGTCATCTATGCGCAGTGCACAGCCAGTTAATACCTGCCCTTCAAAGGTATTATTTATAGACGCAGTTAGCGTCAGAACTAATACCTTCAGGTTTGGTAAATCCCAATGCGCTTGCTAAATAACATATTGCGCACTGGGGTTGAAACGCCCCATATTACATATGCATTATGGCAAACGTACTAAATGGACAGCCCGTACTATCTTGCACAGTTGAAAGACGCAAACCTCAGTGCGCTGCGTTAGTAGATCAGCTTGCACATTTTTTGCGGGTGATGTCAAGTTTGCACACGTTTCTACACACGCAAACCTTTCGTAAATCAGGCCCTCAGTGTAATTTGATGGATAAAGTTTTCTCTGTCACTGAAGTTTCTTGACTTCTACACACATACCGTATCATGTGATAGACTAGAGATAGAGAAGAGCCTGCTACCATATACTTATTATCATGAGTGCTGTCATGATTCTTGTTGTCACTCTTTGACCGGAATTTCAATGCTTTAATGTGAATAAATTAAGCACAGATGAAAAAACACTGCTGGGTGATTTAAGTCACATTTACACTTGCAGTTTAATTAAGTTGGGCCAGACCAGTGAAATAGATGACATTGTTTCTTTCATTTCTGATACTTTAGTGATTTAGAGTTCAGTATTACACTTCCGTAACTAAAAATATAATATATTGTATGCTTGCTCATCCCAAATTACAAAACTCACATTTTGACTTCAAGTATCTGACTAGTCACTATGTCTTTAACAGAGATTCATAAATGACTGTATCACTCTCAATAAAGGAAATATTTAGATATTGAGTTGATGTTGAGTTTGAATGTATTTGAGTTTTGCTGACAGTGAAATACTTCTTGGTGTGTGTTCATTTAAAAAAGCTTATTTTTAGTTTTTGGGTTTCAGCTACTGGTCCTCTGGCGAGCCTAACGGTTCGCCACCAGGCAGAGATGAAGACTGTGCAGAAATAAAGTCCTTTGAAAATGAAAATTGCTGGAATGATGAAATCTGTAACAATCTAAGTTCTTGGATCTGTGAAAAGACAGCGGCTCTGTAACTCAGCATCCAAACCCACCACCAGATGACTAAATAAAAGACAAGAAGATGAGTTGCATTTTACAGTTTCAGCTAAAATTGCCATTGAAAGTGCTAACTTAATGCCAAGCAAGCTACTGCATCGGAAAGGTGTCTCTCAAACATACATTTAACAGTTGTAAAAAGTAGCCGAAACTGTTTACATTATATCAATTATATAAATTCATGATTCATTGCTTTCTTTTATTCTGAAAGAGCTTCGCTTATTTTCCTCTATATTAAGTTTGTTAATGATGTTATTACACATTGTTGCATCAGCTTTTATTCAGGGTTTCTAAAATGCAAACTTCTTCTATGAATCGGTACATGGATCTCTTTCACACAACCAGCGACGCTTGTGTCCACAGGGGGCATCATTCCAGCTGGCCAACACTGGGTTGAAGTGATACATCTCCACGCAGTCCTCTCTGTTGTTGGGACCACCACGATCTGGCTGGCCGACCTGCCAAAATCTAATAGATAATATAAAATTATGGACGGCAGTGGGATACAATTTAAATATTCATGCTGAATAACTGAACTGAAATGTATGAAGCCTCAGGGGCATTTGCAACCAATAAGCCAAGTTTACATGGTGTTAACATAAACATGTATTTCTTCTTCCAAAAACTGTAATTGTTAATAACCTATGGCAGTGTTACTATTGTTTCTAACATGTGTGGACTGACGCAATTATCAAGACATATATTGGCTCAACAGTGTTAATAAAAAGATCAAACCTACAGCAACATCACTTTGTGCCTGCCTCGTCTTTACAGATTAATTTGGTTCTTAATAACCAAGACTCAACTCGAGTCCAAATTATACTATTTTGATACAATTTGTATGACCCCATCCCTTGTGTTGGGTTCAATGGTAATGTTGTGGACTCTCCATCTGCTCAAATCAGGTGGTGGTCATGGTTCTTTTGGGGCTAGACGTTGAGTGTACAGTGTGAAGTGCAGGAAAAATGACACTAATTGCTCTTCCTTTCAATCATGATTACATGTTATTTGGGGGCGCATCATGCTGCTGCCCATGTTTGTGTTATTTTGCTAATTAAGTGCATTCAGGTTTATTACATTTTGATTTGGGTCCCTCAGATTGTGTCTCTTTCTTTAAATAAAATGATTTATACACTTTAGTTTCAGATCTGGTCCAAAGTTTTGGACCAGTTAAAAATTTCTGAAGCAAAGCACTGATACAGGTAGACCTGCTATACAGCTCTTATTTCTGTGATACTGAGGTCCTATTTGAATTAGTCTCCCTAAATGAAAGTCTGTGTTCTTCTGAAGGCCTTACGTTGTTGGTTTGGTCAGGGCAGATCCATCCACCCATTTGAAGGTCCCAGCTGTGTCATACAGACCAATCCAGAACAGAAGATCAACATCCCCATCCAGGCGGTACAGGGCCTTCTGTTGAGGGGACATTCAATGTCTTTAGCACATTAAAAATGACATACACCAAGCACATACAAGTATACACAAATGCAGATTAATTGTGCTGGACCTGTTCCTGCTCACTGTTGATCACCACCAGGTCAGCACTTTCACTCTGACAGTACTTTCTGCTGTCCTCCCATGTCTTACTCTCGCTGGAAAGAAAATAAACATCTGGAGTTGATCTCTCTCCATCCTGCAGGACACTGCTGAAAAGACACACCTGAAATCGGCTCTGTCAGAGTGCAGTTAGGACCTGAGTGCAAATGAGAGGCAGACACCGAGGAAACAGTTCAGAAGATTTATTCTCTTGGCAAAACAAAAACAGCATTACAGTCAAACTACTTCAAAGAAAATAACAACCAGAACACATGAACAAAGAGTGCTCATATGTTAGGAAACAGGTGAAGACAATGATTATAAAGGTATTAGCTGGAAGTTCCTGCTTGCAGAAGCAGTCCCACTACTATGGTTGGTCGAGAAGGAGAGCACTCTGGATAGCTCCCTAACTGCTCCCAGCAGCCGGATCAACGCTTTGGAGAGGGCTGTGACACAGTCCTGAGCTGAAGGACTGGAGGACAAAGTAAACACACCGCACATCAGAGATTAGACTCTAAAGGGTTTTGATGGGAAGCTGTAACGACAAATATAGCTCCAACTTTTAGAATTAATTTAAAGTACCAATGTGTGGGATCTAGTGGCATCTAGCTGTGAGGTTGCAGATTGCAACAAACTGAATACACCCCCATTGAAACCTTACCCACCACCAACACCCGTGTAAAATGCAAAGGGCACTCTCTAGAGCAAGTGTTTGGTTTGTCCATTCAGGGATACTGTAGAAACATTCCAAGATTATGCAAACACAACAATCCTATTTTCAGGTGATCATACTCTAATTAAAACATACTGATGAATATTATATTCCATTTCTGCTAAGTCTGCTACACTATGTAATTAAATCTTAAACTGAAACAAATGTTAATATTATACTCTATATCTGTTACCATGACACATAAAAACAGCTCTTAACCACTACTGTAGTCATCAATTACAAAGCCAATGCCAACAATACCTATGTGTTTTATTTTCTTATTGTTTGCCGTCTCACGGACTCTTCTGCTGTATGTGTAAGAATAATAATCATTTGTCAAATCAAAACCTTTTCCTTTAAATACCTAAAATACTTTTTCTCCAACATTATTTAAACCTATTATGCATATTGTTGGGTTTTATCTCGAACAATAACAAATAGCCATCAAAATGAAATGTCAGAACACATGTATAAAGTATTGAGGCAATAACCACTTCACTTGCTACAAATCAGCTTCCACATTTGATGGCAACAAAAATATGGAAAATGATTACACCCAATAAGAAAATATTTTATGTTTTACACATTGTTATATGGACTATACATTAATGAATCTAAAGTAGTTTTTTTTGTTTTATTTGTATCATCCAATTCCTTGTTTAATGCCATAAATAGTACAGGTTTGTTTTTTAGTTTAGTTTTTTAAATAAATGTGATGAACAAGATTGAATGCCTCTTGCAGCAGCAGCAATGATTTTTTTTATAGTAGTCAGAAAAAAGCATTGTGTTACTGTGAGAAGTCATCAAACAGGCGAAGTGGAGTGTTTCATTCAGGAAAAACTCAAATGTCATCAATAGTAAATAGAAAGAGATGTCACAGAAAATCACAATAAAAAATGCAAGAAAAACAGTCATTTGCAGTATCAATTAAGATGTTCAAAAATGCAAAATAATAACAATTATAGAGGTATTTGTGTCATTGTGCATTGATAATGTTGAAGAAAAATCACTCAAGTCCTTGTTCAAAGTTTGCTGTGGTGTTGGATGTTTATTGATATCCCGGGATATCGGTGAGCACACTGACACAGAGTGGGTCTGAGACAGTGGACTGACCCAGAGCAAATGAAATGGAGGCACTTTATACAGTAAGACCAAGGCAATGATCAGCAAAGAAACAAAAGGTGTGTGACACACAGGCAAGATCAAGGGATAACTTGGTGGGAAGAGGTGGTTCTTAGGTGGTCAGTTAACAATGTTAATTGCAAAGCGTCACAACAGGAGGAGGGGTCTACATTCAGACCAAAGCCATATGAAATCATCAGGGGGCAGTAATGATCAAGGGCTGTGACGTCACTAGATCAAGGTGTTGTTCTCAGACGTCACTTGATTACATCACATCTCTGGCAAACGTGCTTCTTCAATACCTTACAGAGTGAAAGAGAAATAAATGAAGAGGAACTGAAGTTAAGGGGAGAAGACTTTACTGCCTTATATCTTCTCACCTCTCATCTGTATTCTCAGTCTGTCCCTCTCCTCCGTCACGTCCTTTAAGTCGTTGTTGAGCTGACTGATTCTGTTTTGAAGTTGGTCTCTGTCTCTGGTCAAGGCGTTGAATCTCTCTTGTAATTCATTGCAATGAGTATCACAACTGGTCTGCACCTTCTGCACCAATTGAGTTGTGTTGCATTCTGCGAGGGTTGATTCGTTGCTTGAGTGCACTGATAGTATAGAAACAAACATGTCAAACTCCAATTATTCTTTAAAGTTGTTTTTTTTTAGTCCAACATTTTTCATGGTTTGTGTGACAGCAACATGTGAAATTATACCACAAAGAGTTGCTGTGTTTGCAACATTGTGGTGTCGTCAATGCAACTGTCCTAGTACATTTAAAGTTACACAACGACATGTTTTTGAAATACATACTCACATGTGAGGCGTAGAGAAATATTGAGAGTGGCTTGTATAATGCATAGGAGGCCAAAGCTTAGGAGAAGTAGGCGGCAGAGTCTTCTCTCTGCTAAAACAACACACACAGCAAACAAAGATAAATAATCTAGAGTATAACCACAGTAGCAGCTCTGTGATGCTGTAATGTCTTCTTGATGCAACAGAAATAGAGAAACAGCTACTATTATGCTTAATGTAGGCTTCTTTACAATATAAGCAATCATTAAAATGTTGAAATAGTTTTGCAATTTCATTGCTAAAAACTGGGAACATTGTAATAATTGCTTAAGTAACGTCCTGTGGGGCAAGAAATGAGCCATCAGACGATCACACAAGTTATAAATAAGCAGGTCTGGCAGTCTAGAAAAAGGGTTAAAAATGGTCACTTTATTTGATGGTAAAACCATAAGTGCACCATAATGTTTAAAGATGAATATATAAATGTAAAAATTGTGATAGATGTTTGTAATGAAAAGTTTTAGGTCATATTTTTTCCGCTTGCATTTTTTTCCCTTCCAGATAAAGTTTACCAATCTAGAAGTTTTGTTGCTGACCTTATTCTCAGCAATGTTTTGGATTCTAAGAGCAATTAATGTAGTGAGTATAGTTTTATGATTACATGGTCAATGGTCAAACCTACAAAAATATACACCCTGATGATAGTTCTGTGTCGAAACAGGTTTGAGGAATAAAGAGCACACAATTTCAACAAGCTGTTATTTTTCAAACATCCAAAGCGAATTTGATGTCCTCCAAAGTCTTCCTTTATACCGACAGTCTATAACTTGACGATATTTAGTTTACTACCATAAAATACAAAATAAACCAGAAAATATTCACATTTGAGAAGCTGGAATCAGAGAATGTGGATTTCTAAAAAAAAAAAAGAAAAATTATCAACTGAGTCCTGCATTAAGTTAGGTTTAGTCAACAAAGATACGTGACTAATTGTGGTTTTTTGTTAAATGCTATTAAAAGTAAACACTTTGTGCCTCAAGTTTCTTCATTGACTTTTTCAATATTTAACTAAGACCACAATCTGTCCCTTATATTAAGAAAGTGTTTTTTCTTGGTATGTGTGGATATTGAAAACATACATTCAGAATCAACATTTTGTGACATTATTAGATTTATCTCTAAAGATATTTGTTATTACAAATTAGTAATATATAAACAAACATTTTAAGACATGGTTGTG
Organism: Scomber scombrus; assembly: GCF_963691925.1. Classification (NCBI taxonomy): domain Eukaryota; kingdom Metazoa; phylum Chordata; class Actinopteri; order Scombriformes; family Scombridae; genus Scomber; species Scomber scombrus. Next base: position 13,980,016 of record NC_084971.1, on the reverse strand, counting down.
GGGCCAGTCTACTTAAAACAGAGCTGTAAACACCAAAGTACAAATATCCACGAGGTGTTGGAAGGTTCAAGGTTCATTTCAGTTGTCATTATACAATGCATGTTGTGCAGTTGTAGGAAAATGATATTTATTATTACCTGATTGATTTGTATCCCCACTGAGCTCCTGCCCATTTCTTGGTTGCTGATTAACATAATCCGCCATCTCTATTTCCTTTATCCTCCTGGTTGCCCTAATAGCTGATGAGAGGTTAAATTGATCAGTGAACTGTGTGTTCTTTCTTTTTGTATTTTTCTTCTTCAAGAGTGAGCTAATGCACCCATTACAACATGGTTAACATGTCATAATGAGTGCATTTAGATTTAGAAGTGGTTAAAATAGGGGAAGAAACAATTATGTGGACATACAATATTTGACACACACAAAAATCCGGTCTGCTTGAACGACCGAAAGAATAAGCTCTTTAATGATCTTGTTGAGGAATTGATTTAAACTCAAAACCTTTGGTGCATGTCATTTTTCTTTTACCTATGAAGTTATACTAAAAAATGCTGTATTTCTCTTAAAAATTGCCTTACAAATCATCACAGCCCTGGGATAAAATCAAAGTATTTATGAAACAGTCTTCTTTGTTACTGTAAAGCTTTTTGCTTTTCTGTGCTAAAAGTGTGGATTGATACACAAAATCAGAAAAACGATACTGTCATAAATAATGGTAGGAGAGAATAGCAACTATTACACATTAGACAGTTTTTACTGCAGTTTTAGTAGTTCCTTTTTTTGTATAGAGTATATTTTTTATTAAAATATTTAAAAAGAGGAAGGAACAACCACACAATGTCTACGCTTGCTCAATAAATACACTATAATATAATATTCCTCAGGTATTTACCTGAAAAAGGTCACAGACTATTCAGATTTGCAAGATTGATTTTGATGTATTGAAGTAATTGAAACAAAATATTTTAAGAATAAAATAAAAAGCAGTTATGAGCAGAAGTATGAACACAGAAATGATGAAAACTAGTTGCTTACTGGTAGATGTTGCGGTTAAAAAATGTAAAGACAAATTGTTCAACTCACAACCAACACTGCAGCTCAGAAAGCAATGGCTGGATGTATAGATTCACACATAGAGCTGAAATATGCATGCACATTCTTCTTGTCAGATTTATTTAAAAAAAAAAATGTTCCACAGAAAGGAATGCAAACAGGTTCTTAATCCGCTGGTTGCTGATGTTTATTTTCTCCAAGGTCTTCAGAAGTGCACATGAAAAAAAGAGCAGAGTTTCACAATTATTGTTGCATCAATGAGTTTCTTCATCAGTGTCACAGCAGCTTAAATGCCACCATTGTGTAATGCCGTAGCTATTTATATCAGCTGTATTATCATACCATCACATGTAGCCTACCTATAAACGATGATTGGGGGTGATATCTTAGCCTTTATTATCAAATGTCAAAATGCAATTAATGATTTAGTTTATAGTTCTGATATCAAAACTTTACAATGTGCTTCACAATAAAGGATTAACTCAAAATAACCACAGATAAATAAAATGATGCCTCTGATCTAAAAAAGAATACAATTGAGCAGCAAATGTATCACATTTACCGTAAAACCCGGAGAATAAGATGCACCTTTGATACGATTTTTTTAGGCTATTTAAAAGTGGGGTGCAATATGCTGTGGCAGCGACACACAGCATGAGCACAGATTTAAAGCCTAAAAGATTCACTAACTTTGTTGTTTTTCGATGCCTTTTTTGACTCTGAGAATGACACAGAGTCCGAGGATAGTGTGCCTGGTGAGCCTTACAGCGACTCAGGTGCATTCTTTGCATAGCCAGTGTTTCACAATTTCACAGTTCTTGCACATGCTTGGTTAACACATCTGGCCTCTACTTTAGAAATTGGGGGTGGGCAAACAGCATACCAGCTGAGATGAAACTACTATATTTGTACAGGTGACAAACAAACATTTTTTGTGTTTTACTTACCCATGTTCCTTGAGGATGTGTTAAAGGATTTGCTGGGTATTTCCTCATGGTCTCACATGCTTTTTAATCATTACGATTTCACTTCCTTAGTCAGCCAGACTACTCTAAAAAAAAGTTTTTCAGAACTTCCTCTTCTTCTTTCTCCTGAAAAGCAAGCCTTGATTTTAATATCCAACAGCAACAGAAGACAAAAGCTGAAAAGGAAAAGCTTGATGGAGATATCAGATCTGGCAAAAATAGATCTAGCATCACATGTTTACTATCATCTGACATAAACTTTTGTAAAGACCAAAACCTGAAAAGTGGAGGACGTAGTTCACATAAAGAAAAAAAAACCCATCTGACTGAAAAAGGGAGAAGAGCAAAAGTTTGTGTGTTGACATAGAGAAAATAATAAAGGAGGAAGTTGATTATACATTGTATCATTTTTAGAAAATAAATTCTCCACCACCACTGTCACTCTTCAGTGGATTAAATATGGTGAGGGTTGTTCATACACATCAGCCCGAGATCACTACGGACTACGTAAACCTCCCTGCTTCAGCCAGAGGTCTCGCCTCAAACAGCTGCTCTGGTGAACACAGTGAAGTGACTGCTGCAGCATCCGGTGAGACTGAACTCCTTTAATTCAACTAACACTATAAAAAACAGATCAATAAAATGTAAATTATTTTAAAATAGCAAGATATATGAGATAATCCTGTGTAGAACATCTGAGGGAAATATTTTTCTCAGTACTTTATTGTATAAGTGAAAATATCTAATACTTTCATAGATTTCTTTTCAGTCATTTGTGAAATTCTGGAGAAAATTGATATGCAAGATTTATGTTTGATTTGCTTTAATTTATGTAGCATGTTTTACTAATTAATTCTTAAACCACTTGTTAAACTGAAAGAAATCTGTTAAAAGCAGACAAAATTATTTAGGGAACAGCAGCCTGACTTTGGTCTGACTACACATTCAAATTCAGTAAATACTGAAACGGTTTATGTGGCTGTTAGCCCACATCAAGTCTTCTTGTTAAGTCAGCAAGATTTATTTATAAAGATTTATTTTTGGGCTTCTTATGCCTTTATTCAGACACTCTGGCAGAGATGCTGACAGGCAACAGGGAGAGAGAGGGGAATGACCTGCAGCATAGGTCCTTGGCCAGATTTGAACCAGGGATGCTGCGCTCATATGGCATGCGCTCTAACCACTCGACCATCAGGGCGCCCCTTTATCTAAGACTTGCATTCAAATAAATGTCTGCTAAATCACTATCTATGACTGAATAATGTAACACAATGATGATTGAGCCTATAGCCTGCTGATAAAACTTATTGCATTTGCAGTATTATGATTATAATAAACCAGGTGTCAGTGCCGACTTTCGTGTCATACATTCAAATGACAGCACAGTTACAGAACAGAATGGCTCTTTAATTCACTTGTGCCAGTGCAATGTCACACAGCAGCAACAGTGTTTGGATCTCTGGGAGTGAGGTCAATGAGGTCCAAAAACACACCTGCAATTACTGCTTAATGCCATATTGTACCACCAAAGAGAGTGAAATGGAGATCTTCAAGATTGCCACTTTAAAGTATGAGGCAAAGTTCTACATTTTCCTAATTGTTAACAAATCCCATGAAAAGCAAAATCAACAATGAGTTGACAGTTAGTTCCTAAACTATTAAAAACTAGACACTGTCCTCAAAGAGCCACAGACACCATAGGAACATTAAAAATGAGACAGATTGTTGCTTTGGCCTTTTCGTGAGATTTTTTGACAGTTAGCAAAATATAGAATAACATAAGCCCTATACATATTTATATATATGAATTACTGAAAGATAACCCTTTTGTGTACAAAAAATGTCATTAACATAACTGTTATCAGAATAACTTTTCTCAATAAACACTAATGTTAATAACTCTACACCAGGCTGCTGGGCAATTTATAATTATTCTCTGTTCATGTCTGTCTGTCTTTGTGATTTCTGCACAAAGGGAGAAAACTGTACAGACTTGTTGCTGTGAGCTTTGGACTCCTATGTATCCTACAAGCTGCTCTCAACATTTCACTGCGTCTGGCTGTCTGTGAGTTTAAATTGTCTTAAATTGTGTTGTTGTTTTAAATTCTCACACAGCAGAGTTTGTGCATTACTTTCTTTATCTGAGTGGTTTTAGAGTATGTTTATGTCCACATATTTTACCTGAGTGTAGATTGTTTAATTAATGATAAACTTAATGGTATTTTTATTCTTTTAGGTTCACTCAAAGTTTATGTTCAGTTAGGGTTAGGGTTAGGGTTAGGGTTAGGGTTAGGGTTAGGGTTAGGGTTATGTCGATTGTTGAAAGAGAATTTCTGATTAACAGAAATTCAGAAATTAGTTTTGTGGAGGTTTAGAAACAGAAATAATCATAAACAGCAGAAGAAAGCTAATATGAACAGACTAAGTACAGCATCTTGGTTTGATCCCGGAGCTTCTTGTGTCATGTTGAACCAAACCACTTTGGACAAAATGGTAAACTGAATGTAAATTAAAGCTTAACACAAAGTCTCTGATTTAAGTCTACCTTCTCTTTCAGACAGTTCAGGTAGTAAGGCAACAGGTATTGAGGCCAGCTGCAAAAATCTGACTCAAGAGACTGATGAGCTCAAGAGAAAACTGACTAACTTAGGTAAGTATGAGGATGAAAGTAGTTATAATGAGAGCTTTCATTCAAAGGTACAGTAAGTACAATTGTGGGCAGACCCTAAATTTCTGAGATTTTATGGTTCTTTTTATGTTATTGCCCTAAACAGATGGCTACTTCCAAGACGGATGGGTGTATTTCCAATCTAGTCTCTATTACATTTCCTCTATCAAGAAAACCTGGCAAAAGAGTAGAGAAGACTGCCTTCACAGGGGTGCAGACCTGGTGATTATCAACAACAGAGAAGAACAGGTGTGTGTTTGGACTGTATTACTGACATTGTGGAGACCGATATATACACAGTCACATTGTGGGAACTCACCTCCATTTTGGGGACTCAAAGCAAGTCCTCAAAATGTTAATCATAACATTCTAGGTGAATACTTTGTTTAAGGTGAAGGTTATGGTTAGAGTTAGTGTAAGTCTGCAGGAAAGGAATATAAGTCAACATAATGTCCTCTGAACGGATTGGAAACACAACTGTGTGTGTGTGTGTGTGTGTGTGTGTGTGTGTGTGTGTGTGTGTGTGTGTGTGTGTGTGTGTGTGTGTGTGTGTGTGTGTGTGTGTGTGTGTGTGTGTGAGAGAGTGAGAGAGAGAGAGAGAGAGAGAGAGAGAGAGAGAGAGAGAGAGAGAGAGAGAGAGAGAGAGAGAGAGAGAGAGAGTGATAATGTGAATGGAAATAATTTCTGTTGAAAATTGTTTTTCTCTGTTAATAAGGATTTCACAAGAAAATTTCTCAAGTCCATGTGGATCGGATTGACTAAGACAGAGACAAAAGAGAAATGGAAGTGGGTGGATGGGACTCAGCTGACCAAAAGGTTCAGAGATTACTCAACACAGAACTTAAAGCCTTAAAACTTTATATATAATTTATATATTCTTAGACTAGATTAATATATTAATCTGTAATGAATTACATGATTGACTTTAACTGTATAAACCTGACCACATTTTAGCCTGTTACTGTCTATCAAATGTTTGAACAGTTTTGTTGTTGTGGGTTTTCAGCTACTGGGCCCCCGGGGAACCCAACGCATATGAAGGCAAAACTGAAGACTGTGCAGAAATAAAGTTCCACGACAAGGAAAACAACTGGAATGATGAAGCATGTAACCATCAAAACTTCTGGATCTGTGAAAAGATGGTGCCTCCCTAACACATGTGGAAATTCTCTTAGAAGTGATGTGACAACCTAATTGCAACACAGAACCATTTCCTTATTTTACGAACTTGCCTTAATGCTTGCTGGAACTCACTGCCTTGTTTGTACAGTTATATTAGTCAAAGTTGAAAGCACAACCCAGAATAAAATGAACTGTGAATCTTCAAGGAAATAACAACTATTGGGCTGGATGTAAATTGTGAAAACTACCTCCTACACTACACTACAACAAAACAAACTAAAGTCAATCAAAAATGTGACCAGTAATAATTGTCATAATGCACACATAAATTGTTTCTTACCCCTGAATTATTTAAAACCTTCTAATATAATGCTCGTAAGGCATATAAGATCCCATCTGCCATTGGGCGAGAGGCAGGGTACACCCTGGACATGTCACCGGTCCATCAACGGGCTAACATAGAGTAGACAGACAACCATTCATACCTACAGGCAATGAGCAAGCACTTGGCTAAAGTGGCAAGAAAAAACTCCCTTTTAACGGGAAGAAACCTGAGGCAGAACCAGGGTCAAAGTGGGCGGCCATCTGCCTCGACTGGTTGGGGTAGAGAGGAGAGAGAGGAAGGATAGGAGAGAGAATCGCCTTAAAAGAACATACAGGAAAACACAGCAGAGATTCAGTAACATCCATGTCCACCACTCATGAATAAATAAAAGACCTAGTAACCCATGACAATAAAATGTAAAAGTGGCAATAGATCAATATTTGTTTTATTTACCACCACAGCGCTGTCACATTAATTCTCCCACTATCAGTGCATCTACTTCCTGTGCTGCTGACTGTGACTCATTTTAAACTCTTAACTAGAAATCTTGACCTTATCCCTACCACAGAGCTCTAAAAATAGATGACTAACATTTAAGTCTTTCCATTACATCAACACAACAAGAAACATTTGTGTATGCAGTGCATCTGGAAAGTATTCACACCCCTTCAGTTCCCCCACATTTTGTTATGTTACAGCTTTATTCCAAAATTGATTATTCTTTTTATTTATTTATTTCTTTTTTTCTCATCAATCTACACACAATACCCCATAATGACAAAGCGAAAAAGGTTTTTTAAAAATTCTTGAAAATGTATTAAAAATAAAAAACTGAAATATCGCATGTACACAAGTATTCACACCCTTTGCTATGACACTCAAAATTGAACTCAGGGGCATCCTGTTTCCACTGATCATCTTGAGAAGTTTCTACAACTTGATTGGTGTCCACCTGTAGTAAATTAAATTGATTGGACATGATTTGGAAAGGCACACACATGTCTATATAAGGTCCCACTGTTGACAGTGCATGTCACTCTGACAGAGCTCCAGCGTTCCTCTGTGGAAATGGGAGAACCTTCCAGAAGGACAACCATCTCTGCAGCACTCCACCAATCAGGCCTTTATGGTAGAGTGGCCAGATGGAAGCCTCTACTCAGTAAAAAGCACATGACAGCCTGCTTGGAGTTTGCCAGAAGGCACCTAAAGGACTGTCAGACCATGAGAAACAAGATTGTCTGGTCTGATAAAACCAAGATTGAACTCTTTTGCCTGAATGCCAAGCGTCACGTCTGGAGGAAACCAGGCACCTCTCATCACCTGGCTAATAGCATCCCTACGATGAAGCACGGTGGTGGCAGCATCATTCTGTGGGGATGTTTTTCAGCGGCAGGAACTGGGAGATTAGTCATTTGAGGCAATGGCACACAGAGGAATGCTATAGCTTTCAGAGCTATAGCTCAAATCACTAACTTACAACAAATGTTCACAAATGTAATCTTTGAATTGCTGCTATAGCATTACTACTACTATTCCATATCAAAGTATTTTCTTTGCCAAAGAAGATAAAAAAGAAGATTCAGCCTATCATCAGGACTAATTTGTCATTATGCCTCCATATATTTGATCAAATGTTTGAAGTTTCCATCATAGGCATGAAGTTTCCATCATAACCACATGTTCATTTTAATGAATCTCAAAAAATACTATTCTCGATTCTTACTTAGACACATTCATTTGACCTCATTAATCTCTCTCTTTTTTTTCTTTTTTTTTTTACAAATGCCATAGTACTATAAATGTCATAATGTCATCCTTTGAGTAATCTGTCATGGTTGACACTCATCATTTTAAAGAGATGAAATTATTAGCCAAATCACTATGGTTTCTGCTCCACAACTGTTTGTCATTGTCATGTTTTAAAGAACACTGTTGTTAGATTGGAAGAAGTAATAATTACTCTGAGTCTGTGTGATTTCTGCACCAAGGGAGAAAACTGTACATCAGGGTTGGTGTGATCTTTGGACTCCTGTGTCTCCTACAAGCTGCTCTCTACATTTCACTGCATCTTGCTTTCTGTGAGTCTGAATTGTGTTTGGGCTTTTGAGGTTTTTGGCCTCTTGCAAGATGTGAAAGGGCCCACACACACTCGAGGCCACACCCTGGATCTGGTTATCTCTAAAGGTGTTGACATTTCTTCTGTTGATGTCAAGGACTTGGCTCTTTCTGATCATTTCTGTGTGTTCTTTGACTTACAGATCATTCCAAATGTTCAGTTAACCTCTGTGTCTGTTAGGAGAAGGTACATAAATGAGAATACCAGTGCAAAGTTTATGGAGGCTATAGCTATGTCACCAACTGTGAGTGCAGAGTAAGTTGATGAACTCCTGGATAATTTTAACTGGAAAATCTCAAATGTCATGGATGCAGTTGCACCTATTAAAACTAAAACTAAGACGACCTTGATCAGACAGAAAACACCGTGGAGGAACACTATGATGGTAAAGGCTTTGAAAACAGAATGCGGAAAAGCAGAGCTTAAGTGGAGAAAAACTAAACTTCAAATTCACCTTGACCTCTACAAACAAAGTCTTTGTAATTTTAACTATGAGTTACTCAAAGCTAGACAGCGACACTTTTCTGAAATTATTAATAAGAACATCAACAACACTTGCACTCTGTTTGCTATGGTTGATAAGCTTACAAACCCCCCTAAACAGATAGCTCCAGAACTCCTTTCCACAGATAAATGCAATGAATTTGCTTGCTTTTTCAGTGAAAAAATCCAGTCCATAAGGTTAAATATTAACACAAATCAACAAAACAATAAAAAGACACAATCCCTAAGACCTCCCAGGAATAACTCAACTGCGATGTCAGAATTTGAAACAGTTGACCAAAAAACCATAGAGGAAACAGTTCAGCATCTAAAACCATCAACATGCTGTCTTGACAAAATACCATCAGACTTTTTAAAAACTATTGTGAACTCTGTCCAAACAGATTTGCGACAAATAATAAATAGCTTAGGTCCAGAATACATGAATGACATGTTAATAGAATATAAACCCAGTAGAGCTCTGAGATCTACTGACTCAGGTCAGATAGTGGAGCCCAGAGTTCAGACTAAACATGGTGAAGCAGCTTTTAGCTGTTATGCTGCACACAACCGGAACAAACTACCAGCAGAACTGAAATCACCCCCAACTGTGAATATTTTTAAATCCAGGTTAAAAACACTTCTCTTCTCCTGTGCTTATGATTGAGCTCTTTCAAAGCACTTTAAATTTTAATCTTTCATTTGCACTCTATGTCCTTTTAATGATTTTAAAGCAAATCATTATTTTATGCTGCAATCTTATTTTTAATGCTTTATTATAGTATTTTATTTCTCTCTCTTTCTATGTTTCTGTACTTTGTTTTTATTATTAGTGTGTGTGTGTGTGTGTGGGGGGGGGGGGGGGGGTATGTATGTGTTGGATGATTGGGTTTTATTTTTATTTCTCAAATTCCATGTTTTTTTCAATTTTTTCTGTTAAATGTTTCTTTTATGTAAAGCACATTGAGTTGCCACTGTGTATGAAATGCGCTATATAAATAAAACTGCCTTGCCTTGCCTTGACTTGCCTTGTTCGTCCACACTGTGTCTCTCCTGACTTCCATTAATTATTATAAGACTGTAAAGTGTTTAGTTTCTACTGATACATATTTCTGACTAAACATAATAGTTTCCAAAAGTCCTGTCCTGTGTAGTATTGCAAATTAAATTGTGTTTGGCTGACATTCAGAGAGAGATACAAGTTTGTGAGCCTTTAGAATCACAAAGCAAAATAATATTTAAACTACTGTAACAACAAAGCTGTAAGATCAAGCCAGAAGAGTATGAATCCAATTTTGGGCCATTAAGAAATTTTAAAAAAGTCAGAATTTTCATTCTGTGAATCTTATATCCAAAATGTAAATTCAGTTTTGAGATGAACTGTCTTCTATGTTGTGGTCATGTTGTAATTCTGTTGCAACTGATGGTCACATCTTTGTTGTAAATGGCCAACTTATCGCACAACTTAAATGTAAGTATTTCTTCTCTTTTTCAGACAGTTCTTACAGTACAACATTGGACCTAGTGAAGAGGAATCTGATTGACTGTGGTCAGTATGGTGATAAACTGTAACAATAAAAAAGACTTCTATCTGTAATTGTACAAGTGTAGGTTTAGAAAAAGCTTTATGTCATATGAAAGCTGTCACTTAGATGCTGTCAGTGCCACTGGTCATCAGTGATTTCATGGTTGAGCATCTGTTAATTGAATCTTCAAAAATATATATTATATTACAAGCTGATGATCATAATCACTTGCTCTGACCACTTCTTAAATATTCTAGTCTACATATATGTTCATTATTGTTTAGATAACTTGATTAATGATAACATATACCTCATCTCAGATTGTGTTCTCAGTCTACATTGCAGTATATGGTTTGGCCGTTGTAATTAGTGTAAAGCTTGTGTGATACTCTACCACTGAGTAAGAAGAGGATGAAATTCAAAGATTTGAGTTCATGGTATTAATTTCAATCCACAAAGTAAAAATGTAACCCAAGTCAAAATGTTCTGCTTTGAGTCTTGCATTTATAAAGTCATATATGTTACACTAGCTTTGTATGAGGGAATGGTTTATGTACATTACAACAATATTAAGTTTTACCTGTCATTAATAGATTATAACACAGTTTCCATATAGTTTTAAAGTACATCATTTCTTTACCTGTGGACATGCTTTGATGCTGTTTCATGGCAGCTTCATTTTAATCTTTCTGCTCTTTAGATAACAAGACACTGGATATGGAGGCCAGCATTGAATCACTCACTGAGGAGAGAGATGAGCTGAAGAAGAAGCTTTCTGGTTTTGGTAAGTTTGAAAACTAAGCTGCACCAAGCAGTCACAAAAAGTTTTTCAGTCCATTTTTCACACCTGACAACATGAGCAGCAGAGAAGATTGATATGCAGGCATATTGTGAGCTGTTGTCTCAGACGAAGTATGACAAATAATGTAAATAAATGGTTCAAGACATCAAATACATTCTATAAATAATTTCAGTGAAATGTTTTCTGTTGTAGCTCGGTCCACTATATAAAAGTTAGTAATACCGAAGACTGATAAGATGCAGATCAGAAGAGAAAATAAATTATAAAATGTGAAATGAACAAAAGGACAACAAGATAAAAGAGAGAATGTTATGAAATATTTATTTTAACTATTGTGTCTTTGTGTCAGTTCTAAATAACATGTTTGCAAGAAGCTTAAAAAAACACAAATAAAATAACATGCAAATAAAGCATGTTTGAGACTTTTTAAACCAAGTGTACTTTAATTAAATTCTTGCCCATCTTTTCTGAGGGTTGAGATGCCAACGATTTAAAAATAGTCACAGCCAGAGATTTCCTCTGATGTGCTCGTGAATGATTTCACAACATTTCTTACCTTGCTGCATTTAGTATTGATAATGTGTTTCCTCCTTACACTCTGTATTTTCCATAAAACAGCACAATTTTCTGCTTTATCTCTAATCTATGACACCTTTGTGGTTTTTAGTCTGTAATCAGAGAACTTCCAAGTTGGGTTAAGCTTAGAGAACACACAAGTTAGAGGATGGTGTTGTTTAAAATACTTATAGGAATATGATTAGAGGAATACAAGGGTAATACTCTAGATCGGCTGAAGGCGACCTCACAGATCATGCATGAGATGACTGGGCTTGGACCGCTGATGTAATTACTTCAATGTGGAGGGGATGGCGGAGGCCAAGATGGTGCGCGACTGCAGGCTGTAAACCAGTATTTAGAGTAAAGGCCGTGGATACTAAGGCAGCCTGCTTGAACACTGTGATTCGCAAAGCTGACTGCACCTGCCGAAGGCTATAAAAGAAAGCCTCCACTAATGTAAGAACATTTCAAGCACACGCACGGACTAAACAAAGAACCTATTTTTTCAAACTGTCAATAATACCAAAATTGATTGTGATCCAACTGTAAAACTTAAAGGCATTTTTGGGGGGCACTTAAACATTAAGTCTCTTCCCTAAATGTGATGATATTAGAAGTCTGCTTAGCCAGCTCCAATCTCTACTTCCTGTGTCTCAGTGAAACATGGTTGCATGATAACATTTTAAGTAGTATGATCGAAGTCTGTGGATATAAATGTTTTAGAAATGATACAGCTGTAGGTAGAGGAAAGGCCATTCTGATATATATTAAGACCCTTTTATATCTAAAGAGGTTTTACTACAGTATGTGGTAATATATCAATTGAATGCTTGTGTATAAATGTTTCAATGTCCCCACGTACGAAATGTAATGTTCTGATATTGTATAATGCTCCCTCAGGTTGTGCCCTAATGTTCTATGAGAATCTAGAATAATTATTTAACACAATTCAAACACAATTTTGTGGTGATTAATATAAACTGGTTGGACAAAAACTCAAAAAAATTAATTAATTACAGACAGTTACATATTTGAGTCTCATGGGTCACTTTGCCTGCAGCTTAGCAATGACCATGTTTCAGTACTGTGTTTAGCTGAAAGTGGTAAATGCATCTTATCTTCATGTCTTCCACATACAGTAGTTATATGTAGTAATAGATGCCATGGTGGTGTGTAAGCTGAGTTAGGAAAACATTTTCTTTTCACAGATCCAAAAGTATCTTTCTTCACATTTTGCATCATTCCAGCTCTTTTCATCTGTGTAGAACACTGTATTTACACAGTCTTCATTTTTTCCACGATAGCTGTTCGGCTCCCGGGGGTGCCAGAAGCTGACAACAGACCAAAAACAAAATAAAATTTAAAAAACAACACAAACCAGCAAGCATTTAATGAACAGAAATATGTTAAACTTTAAATGATTTGAAATTAATAACATTTCCCATAAGACTGTTGACATTGTAGCCAGCTCATAAAAATATACTCAGCTGCTATTATGCTTTAAAAGAGGCGTTAGTTTCACCATAAAGACTGATTTAGTTTGAATGAATATTTATGTGTGAACCTTGTTATCAACGGAGTCCCATCAACCCACTTCCACGTCCCTTCTCTCTCTCTGTCAGTCAGTCCAATCCAGAATATCCTGTGGTATCGATTTGTGAATTCCTTGTTTTTAAAGAGAAACAAACAATAATCAACACATTTTTAACCGATTTTTGTCACCTATTACCTTGGTGATGCCAATATTTCCCTCCTTGTATGTCTGTCGTAAACACACACACACACACACACACACACACACACACACACACACACACACACACACACACACACACACACACACACACACACACACACACACACACACACACACACACACACACACACAATCACACCTGTTCTTCTTTGGTGTTGACAATCAACAGGTCTGCCCCTCTTCCCCCTCACAATCGTATCTACTGTTATTCCAGGTTGCCGTAATTGAAGAAACATAATAGAAGCCCCCGCTGAAATACACCCATCCTTGTTGGGAGTAGTCATCTGTGAACAACAGAAAAGACACATCTTCAATACGCCAATAACAAGAATAATTAATATATACATTTTCACTGGAGTATCGAAGTTGCATTATATTATTTGGGATAAAAACAAAAAGAGGGATAATAAAGAAATCTGTGCCAGAACAGAAAGATGATATATTAAAGGCTTGGAGGTAAAGTGTTATAAATCTACAGAGTCATAAAGAGAAACTTGAACTGGATGCAGTTCTCACATACTGGTGGGGTTAAAGGACTAGTTCACAATTTTTCGAGCCTGTCCTAAAACAATAGTCTGATACCAGAACAAATATTGGAATTTTTTTTTTCTATTTCTTTTTTCTCTAATCTTTCCTCCTGTTATATTAGATCAATTAAGAGATAAATTTTTGCTCAAAATGAAGACTATAGATTTTGTCCCCATTACTTACATTTTAAGCATGTTTGAAGTTGATCTTCTAATGGTCAGTATGAATTATTGTTGTTAATGTTTTAAGAGATATTTGAAAACTGTTAAACATCTAACTTTGGCAAATATGGATACACCCTAAATAAAAAATGATTACACGATCAGTTAATAACAGATTTAAAGAGGATCAGTCAATTCAAATGTACATTATTGTCACTTGTCCATCAGCTATATCCTAATAAATAATCACTAATGACATTGGCTAAATTTTACAAGTTCAAACACAGTAACAGTCCATATTAGGATTTTTACCATAAACGTAATAGTTGTCACATGAGATGATCATGAAATGTTTGATTGTTTTATCAATCAAATCAGAGCTCAAGTAGTCGTCTGAGACAACAGCTCACAATATGCCTGCATATCAATCTTCTCTGCTGCTCATGTTGTCAGGTGTGAAAAATGGACTGAAAAACTTTTGTGACTGCTTGGTGCAGTTTAGTTTTCACACTTACCAAAATCAGAAAGCTTCTTCTTCAGCTCATCTCTCTCCTCAGTGAGTGATTCAATGCTGGCCTCCATGTCCAGTGTCTTGTTATCTAAAGAGCAGAAAGAGTAATATGAAGCTGCCATGAAACAGCATCACAGCATGTCCACAGGTAAAGAGATGATGTACTTTAAAACTATATGGAAACTGTGTTATAATCTATTAATGACAGGTAAAACTTAATATTGTTGTAATGTACATAAACCATTCCCTCAGACAAAGCTAGTGTAACATATATGACTTTATAAATGCAAGACTCAAAGCAGAACATTTTGACTTGGGTTACATTTTTACTTTGTGGATTGAAATTAATACCATGAACTCAAATCTTTGAATTTCATCCTCTTCTTACTCAGTGGTAGAGTATCACACAAGCTTTACACTAATTACAACGGCCAAACCATATACTGCAATGTAGACTGAGAACACAATCTGAGATGAGGTATATGTTATCATTAATCAAGTTATCTAAACAATAATGAACATATATGTAGACTAGAATATTTAAGAAATGGTCAGAGCAAGTGATTATGATACTCAGCTTGTAATATAATATATATATTTGAAAATTCAATTAACAGATGCTCAACCATGAAATCACTGATGACCAGTGGCACTGACAGCATCTAAGTGACAGCTTTCATATGACATAAAGCTTTTTCTAAACCTACACTTGTACAATTACAGATAGAAGTCTTTGTTATTGTTACAGTTTATCACCATACTGACCACAGTCACTCAGATTCCTCTTCACTAGGTCCAATGTTGTACTGTAAGAACTGTCTGAAAAAGAGAAGAAATACTTACATTTAAGTTGTGCGATAAGTTGGCCATTTACAACAAAGATGTGACCATCAGTTGCAACAGAATTACAACATGACCACAACATAGGAGACAGTTAATCTCAAAACTGAATCTCCATTAGTATATAAGATTCACAGGATGACAATTCTGACTTTTGTTTCATTTCTTAATGGCCCAAAATTGGATTCATACTCTTCTGGCTTGATCTTACAGCTTTGTTGTAACAGTAGTTTAAATACTAGAATATTCCAGGGAAATTTTGAGTGCCAGAGGGCTGCTGCCGGAACGAGTGCACCATTTATTTCCAGTGTTCAAAAGTCACCCTGATCATATTTTGGTTTCAAGTATTAAGTACATCTTACTAGTCAGTATCAAGTGTAATGTACTTTATTTTCAACTTAACATACCTGAAAATATTAAGTAAATGTTAATCATATTTAAGCATAAATAATATTTATTTAAACTAATTAAAGTCCCTGTAAAGTAAGAATAAATATGTGTTCTGAGTTTGACATACCACAGAAAAGTGTGTTGTAAACCACCCTGCCAAATTTTAATGATTAAAAAAATCGCTAAATATGTGAAATTAGGCTTCAAAGTTGTGTAAAAATCAGCCTCTTGTCTCTGCTACTAAACGCTGTGGGCGTTCCCGCTGTGTTCGCTGAAGCCCCGCCCCCTACCGAGTGTAACCTGTCAATCAAAGTCACCAGCTCTAGCCTAAACATGGACGCTGTGGCTGAGAGCTTTCGGCCGCTAGAGCGCCCAGCGGCTAGCAGCTTTACTGCTGTAGTGGGAGTGCCTCGGAGCTTAGCACCCTTGGCACTAATTATTTTGCTTTGTGATTCTAAAGGCTCACAAACTTGTATCTCTCTCTGAATGTCAGCCAAACACAATTTAATCTGCAATACTACACAGGACAGGACTTTTGGAAACTATTATGTTTAGTCAGAAATATGTATCAGTAGAAACTAAACACTTTACAGTCTTATAATAATTAATGGAAGTCAGGAGAGACATAATGTGGACGAACAAACACAATTCAGACTCACAGAGAGCAAGATGCAGTGAAATGTTGAGAGCAGCTTGTAGGAGACACAGGAGTCCAAAGATCACACCAACCCTGATGTACAGTTTTCTCGCTTGGTGCAGAAATCACACAGAGTAATTATTACTTCTTCCAATCTAACAACAGTGTTCTTTAAAACATGACAATGACAAACAGTTGTGGAGCAGAAAC
Organism: Scomber scombrus; assembly: GCF_963691925.1. Classification (NCBI taxonomy): domain Eukaryota; kingdom Metazoa; phylum Chordata; class Actinopteri; order Scombriformes; family Scombridae; genus Scomber; species Scomber scombrus. The sequence goes on along the minus strand of NC_084971.1, from coordinate 13,963,365 downwards.
CATAGTGCTTTGGCTAATAATTTAATTTCTTTAAAATGATGAGTGTGAACCATGACAGATTACTCAAAGGATGACATTATGACATTTATAGTGCTATGGCATTTGTAAAAAAAAAGAAGGGCGGAAGGGGGGATTAATGAGGTCAAATGAATGTGTCTAAGTAAGAATCAAGAATAGTATTTTTTGAGATTCATTAAAATGAACATGTGGTTATGATGGAAACTTCATGCCTTTAAACATTTGATCAAATATTTGTAAAATTATGAAGGCATTTAGAGGCATAATGACTGAATCTTCTTTTTTATCTTCCTCATCTTTGGCAAAAAAATACTTTGATATGAAATAGTAGTAGTAATGCTATAGCAATAATTCAAAGATTACATTGTTAACACAAAAAAATGTGGAAATATAAATATATATATATATATATATATATATATATATATATATATATATATATATATATATATATATATATATGAGGTCAACACAATTACTGAATAGATGACACCATATTAAAGCAGATCTATACATCATTTTATCCATCATTGAATAAACACTCAAACATTTTGTCATCAAATCTTGTATTTCTTTCATGTTTATATTGGGATATTGTAAATAAAAAAGATTAAAATTGCAATATAATTATATTAATTGCCTGTAAGATTAAGATTAAAACTGAGTCTCAAGATATTTGTTTAGCCACAGGATTTTTGTCTCACCGGGATCTGCAGCAGTCATTTCACCGTCTTCACCGTTGTGTCTTAGCAGCTGGAACTATGCAGTGACTTCCGGAGGAGCTCACTTTTTTTAGAGAGGGGCATCATGTTTTACTTAAATGTTCAGCAATAAATCTGATAACTGCTTCCTCTTTTACCACACAGTTTTGGTCTCAACTTTCAACTTTATTGGCATTGGTTCTACAGCAAGATATAGATATAAGGCAATACAATACAGAAGTTTACATCCTTTTTTCTATTCTTCCTTAACATAAGCTACTTCATATAAGGGACTTTGACTGCTGCTCTTGCTGGATCTGGGGCACATTATTGATTTATCTTTGGAAAAAAAGGGAAAATATATTTTGGGAACATTTTTTAAACTGTGTGTTCTTTTTGCACATTAACATTTCCTCTTAAAACACATCCAACATGTACCCTTTCCCAATTTAAAACTTTGTAATGTATAATTAGGCCCTTTGTATTACTCATTCCATTGAGAGTGGATAATTAACAGCTGAGCATTACAGTTTACTGAGTTGTTAAACTGCTGGTTGTCATTTCATGCATACAGAGGACAGCACACACTCCAAAGGCTGTATGCCAGTGCTCATGAACCGCCCAAAACAAACTCATTGGTATCTCTGTTTTGGAGTATGGTCTGAGGGAATGTTGTTTTCATGTTGAATCATCGACTAATACATTTAAAACTCCTCCATAGGTTTCATTTGACACCAGAGAAAGCATATCATATGAAAAAGGGAACTACACCAAATTGCAGCTTATGTGCTTAAAGTTCAATGGGAACTATGAGGTGGGATTGTTATGCAGTTAAAGGTTTTTGGCCCAATGTGACTACTTTTCTCTTATGCAAATTCTTTCTTTTATTATCAAAATAAAAGGTAGGGTTGAAAAATTGTGGGCGTAAGATACTGTGCAGCCCAGGAAGTGACAGAATGTTTTTTTATTTTTTCAAAATAGTAGTTTCAAAGATAGTGCCTAAGCAATTAGAAAGAACTGTAAGCCATATAGCAATAAGCTTTGGCTATACTGGATACAGTTGCCCCATAAACACCTCAGATGGTAGAATCCTGTCAAATCGTCTCCTTGGAAAATGAAGACATCTGTATCAATCAATCAATCAATCAATCAATCAATCAATCAATCAATCAATCAATCAATCAATCAATCAATCAATCTTCATTTGTATAGTGCCAAATCACAACAACGTCATCTCAAGGCACTTTACACATAGAGCAGGTTCTAAACCGTACTCTTCAGGTTTTAATTTTTAAAGAGACCCAACATTCCCACATGAGCAAGCACTTGGCGACAATGCCAAGAAAAAACAGTACAACAAATCATAGACGAGGTAACACTAAAAACTGGAGATATGGGTGGGAAGGAGGACAGAGGTTGGCAATTCAAAAACACAAACCATTAAAAAGATCTAAAGTAGAAACAAAAAATGCCGATGCATGGATTGCATACACAATTGTAACAAAAGAACAAACAATGTTCAATGCCTCGTATCAAATTTGTTGTGCAACCTGCAATAACTGTAATGCTAGTTGGGACAAATAATATGATGTTTAATATTGTTACTGTTATACTGATATTAAACATTTTGTGCAGCTCGCTGGAGACTCATTTAACAAATGAATATAAAAGTCGTTTCAGTCATCTCACTTAATTTTAAATTGTGTATTCAGCAGAGAGAGAGAGGGAGGTGTTGGCTCCTCCTGAGATAACATCAGAGGCCATTGAAGGGAAACTTCCATGTAAACAGAAATATTTAACACATTTATTTCCTCCAATTATATCTGTGTACATAGCTAGCAACCACATCCTGTAAACAGTGTTGTTAAAAACAGAAATGTTTTCATGTTTGAAAGTACAAGCTTTAATTACCGTATGTGGAAATATTAACAAGGCCAATGCAACCTGAACCTCTCACACTGTGAAGATGACAACATTCACACTGTATTTTGGTTGCTATTCCTTAACAAACGACTGTCACCAGCAAGGCTGTGTTCAGTATAACTGCAGTTTGTATTTAATTTCAACACCGGAGAAATCCTAGCAAGACAGCAGAAAGGACTTTCTGCAATGAAGCACAAAGAGGCCCTGGTGATTTCCCATGATTTCATATGTCAACATGATTTTACATCACTTCCCCAGATAGACAGAGGGGATGTGGAAGTGGGTGGATGGTTCTCCACTGGCCACAAGGTTCACACATTGTTTCATAATCACTCTCTTTGCTGAAAGTTTTTTGGTTACTTTTATAGGTTTTAAAGTGCAGGTTGTGCTAGATAAAGGAATTAGGCTTATAAATCTGCCCCAGTCTCAAAAAGAGACATTTTAATTTTGAAATCATAGCCATTTCAAAGTTTTATTTAGTCAGTTTAAATTTTGAATTTTGATTTTTGACGTCTATGAAACGTTTTTGGGTTTCAGCTTTTTTTCTGGAAAATAATATCGGTGTTGTGTTGCCGGTGAGGAGACCACAGAGCAGTTTGTGTGTTGTTGCAGGAGAGACGCAACTGATCTAAACTTTTCCCATTATGCTACACAAGTATTGTAAAAAAAAAAAAGGAAAAAAAAAGGAGGACAAAACCCTAGGAAGGTCTGTGATTGTAGTGTAATGCAGAGAAACTCATATTATTTGAATTGCAATGTTTATCTGTCAGGAACTATGAAAGAAATACATTTTACAACATTGTGTATCATTTTATTTGAATAAAAATCTTTTCAGATGCTCCATTGTTGTTCTAGCACCAGTATCAGGTCAATATCGTTGTTCCATAAGAAGCTCTAACAAGCCAGAATTTGACACCAGACAATCAACAGCATTAAGTGGAGAACACTGAAGAGTTTTCTTGACGCTAATAGTGACCTCCTGTGGTTGTGTGATGAGGTTGAAAAAGCATGATAGAATGAAAAAAAAAGAAAGAGATCCTGGGGTTTAAGTGTCATTGGAGACCGTCCATGAAAAGTCAGCATTGGTTTCTGTCAAACAACAAGGCAGTCTTTTTGTATCTTCTTTGTATCTATCACCCCAATATTACCCAAATTTAAAAAACTCCAAAGCCTCCACACTCATATTATGCATCCAACCATCCAGTGTCGCAGGGGAGCTGGAGCCAAGCAGCTGACATTGGAAGAGAGGCAGGGTACACCGTGGACAGGTTGCCAATCAATCACAGGACTAATATATAGTACAGAGACAGGCAACCATTCACACCTATGGGTATTTAGAGTCACTAAATTAATCTAACCTGCATGTTTTTGGCCTGTGGGAGGAAGCCAGAGAGAAACCACCCAGGCACAGGACACACAGAAAGGTCCCAGCCACATGTTACACCTTTTATTTATTTAGCAGATATAGAAATGTTATTATTAGTAGACGACCCCTAAAATAAATAACAGGGAAATACTGGGATTAGTAACTGTAATGTAATTGTAAAAATTCTGCTTTCAACCACCGCTTATAAGTAGCAGGATCCTCATGTACTGCAGCAACTCACCTTCCTGCTGCTGCTGTAGAATCACAGCAAAGGTAAAACAACTTTTGCTAAGCTGACACAAACCATCGTACGAGACTTTAATATCAGTATAACAGTAACAATATTTAACATAATATTATTTGTCCCAACTAGCATTACAGTGATTGCAGGTCAGCTCAACAAATTTGATACGAGGCATTGAACATTGTTTGTTCTTTTGTCACAATTGTGTATTCAATGTATCTGCATTTTTTGTTTAGTCTTTTAATCTACTTTAGATCTTTTTAACGGTTTGTGTTTTTGAATTGCTGACCCCTCTCTTCCTTCCCACCTATATCTCCAGTTTTTAGCATTACTTCGTCTATTATCTGTTGTACTGAACACATTGAAATGGAAACTCACAGCTCCTCTTCACCTAACCTGACTAACTGCTGTGTCTGTTCGGACTCCTTCAGCTCATCAGAGTTCATCATCGATGAATAGTGCATCCTTCAGCTTTTCAAGTCATGTCGGGAATGCAGCAAAGAATGTACAGTTAGAAAGACTGTCAAAGGACTAAAGTTTGTGGTTTCCCAGGCTTGCTGTTTCTGTGACAGCCGCTATAAATGGACCAACCTGCCAAGTGATGATGATGAAGATGATGGACAGAATCAGAAAGATTCAGCAAGTTGAAAGACCAACTCAGCTCCGTCTCCAAGCAGTAACACTAGTTCAGATAGTTAAATGTCTGAAATGATGCTCCATGTGGACAGTGGCTGTACCGGGATTATTTTGATCTAAGAACATGTTCCAGTGGTTTGGGGCTCACTTGTTTACTGATGCCATTCACACATAAAAAAAAACATCTGACGCTGGAAGTTGTCGCCTCAGTTTGCCGTGTGTCTTTAAACTTCATCAAACCACAGACATGGAGAATACTTGATACAGACTAATTTGAGTGAACAGTTAATGGATGTAAGTAACAGAAAAGAGGATGGACTTTTCTTATCATGAAACTTCTTTGTACAGGTTCAATTTCCCTCTTCAATATGTCATTAATGTTTTGATCCTTTTCCATCTTTGTGCCAATTTGCAGTTCTACACAATCCATAACTGTTGAAACAAAGATTGCTGTGTAATTTTCAAGTAATATCGAGTATTGTTGGACATGACTCATTATGTTGGTGGTTCAACTCAAACTTACCCTAAAAGTCCCCTTAATGTTAGAATGTTTCTTCTTGTTTCTGTGCAGAACGACGTGCAGAGTTTGACTGTATAAGACTTTTTTTTATATTCATTTGCTGAAGGGGAAAGTTTCTGTTCCCAAAAGGACACAAATGTGTTTTCCCCTCAGATATACTGTATGTTTTTTTATTTTCAATGTAAATGACTTAAATTGACTTGGACTTTCACACTTGATCCAGATGGAGCTGCTTCAATATAGGATTTTTTTCACTGTTCATTTTATGCTTTTTTGGAATTAAAATAAGCCATTAAAACAGCACCTAAAACAAATACCTTAAACCTTTAACTGTGTCATATTCAACCAGAGATGAGTGAGCCCACAAATTTAATAGATAACATCAATAGATGAGGGCATCTGTGTGCTCATTAGATACAATGCACAATATCAGTCGACAGTGTTTTAACATTGTATTGTTTCAAAATTACCAGGTTTAAAGGTGAATTCCAACAATTTCACTTATAGTTAGTTTACAGGTGTTGATGACTACTACTACACTGCCTCAAATTTCATCCCTTGAGGTAATTTATCAGACTTCTGCAGCCAAAAAAAAGACTTTACATACACAGTAGTGCTCACGTAAACCTGTAAACAACGGCCTTTGATGTTCAAAATCACTGGAAATCCCCTTTAAGTTCTGGCTGAGTTAAAATCAAATGCAATGGAGCTGAGGAAAAGAAAAAGTCATTAAAGACTGATTATCATCGCTCCTGGTGATAAGAATGCACAACTCCAGGTTAGTTAAAAAACCAAAATACATTAAAAGTTAAAAAATAAATAGTCCACTGGCATGGTTAAAACATCAAAAGGGAAGACATCGCACAAAAAAGGGAGAAAAAAAAGAGTTACAAGTCCTGTCAGTGTGTGACATTCATACTTATTAACTTTGCATCTGTGGTCCCCATTTGGCGAAGGGAAGAACATTTTTACTAGTTGTCTGCTACAATAACAGCACAGTGAGGGAGTCACTTTAAAACATTCTTACATATCGAGTACTAAAACCCATGGTAGAAGGGGACTTGGTCCAAGGTGTCGTTAGGTTCAGGTATAGCAGCTGAGGTGAGAGGAAGAGTTAAGATAAATTAGCTAATAGCTACATTTTGCCGGAGTGTGTTCAGTTCATCAAACATTTGTTCAACACATTCTGTCTCAATACGCCTGTATGTTCTATCTAATCAGGACTTGTTTTAGTTCTTACAAAGTGAATTTCCTTTTTGTGTGCAAATCTCTGAGGTGACAATTACGTTCAGCCGTCAGAATGTCGTACCCTTAGTTGTGAGTGGCAGAAACAACGTGTCTCGCAGCATGTTCTTCTGATAGTAATCCAGCTTTGATTGCGTGGAGCTTAAAACAGCCGCGTGTTACTCGCTCCTCCGCATCAGTGCATATAGCTAGTGTTGTACTGGAAGGAAGCCATCTGGACCCGATTGCGCAGCCTCTGGACCTCCAAATCCTGGAAATAGTCGTCCTCGTCGTTCTGGATGATGATCTCCTGCAGTTCACCGATCTCACGTTCCATCCTGGAACGCAGCTCTCGCTTCATCTTCAGCAGAGCCTGCAATCAAATGGGAAAGGTGAATGTTTCTGTCTCACTATTTCCCTGATTAGTTATGCTCTTTCCCATTTTATTTTCCAATGAAACATTAGACCATACCCCATGTTTTTGGGGGTCTATCCACAGCATCCCTGATTAGAGGACTAAAACTTTCAAGATATAAATCAATAAATAAAAGTCATGATTGTATAAAACATATCCTCAAGGGATATAAAGTAAACCATCCTCTGAAAAAGAGTCTACGGTCTCAGCTGTGACTGATCTCATGACTGCAGTACTATGGTAAAACACCATGATATAAAAGTAAAAACTCTGTAGTGTTCATTGATTTCAGACCAAAAACGTATCATATTATATTAATCTATATTATATGTAATCATCTTCTGCCTTATGGAATACAACATGCACAGTAAAAACTGTGATTTCATAGCACTAATATTTCTGCAATGGTTTACCTTTTCTTGAGCTTTTTTTCGAACCTGGATGTCCTGCCGCTCATGTGCAAGTTTTTCAGCCAGTAGTGAAAACTGCGAGAGAGAAATCAGGTTACACCTCAGTCAGAATCTATGAGAAGGATTCACCAGTGTGAGGAGTGGTGAATTTGTGTCTATGCACAAACAATAGATTTGTTTCAGGCTACTTCCAGAATTTAAACCTTTTTTTCCCCAAATAATTTGTGTGGATTTGTATCTGTTGACACATATTACTGCCTAGAGAGTCTTGAAAGGCTGATTTGATGCACTTGACATCAAATTGCTTTCTTCCATGCTGTGTATGCTGTGTTCAGATTTACTTATGACCCTCTTTTTTTTTTTTTTTTTTAAAGAAAGGAGAAAAAAAAGGTGAAAGACTAGATTGCCATTTCAAAACAATTCTAATCTGTGTGTTTGTGAGAGTATTATAGTCTACAGGTTATGTTACACTGCCAGCAGCAACACTAGATTATACTGGACAGAGACCTGCAAAGATCCACAGAGGAAGCTGTTGCAGTGAAACAACTATTGAAAAACAGAAGTTGCTGCACCAAAATATAAATTAGAATTATAACATTGAAATAATTGATGAATGCCACAAATGTTTTGTACAAGCGGTTCTTGCATGAAGCCCCTTGTGTGTGTGCGTTTTTATGTCCTACTTGGTCTTTGTAGTAGTTCTCCAAGGACTTGATCTGGTCCTGGTGTCGTCTCTGGTGTTCCAGCCGCTGCTCCCTGGCATTGGCTCTCTGCTCTCTCAACCGGACCTTCTGTAGCTCCAATCCCTCCTCAAACAGCTGCCGAAACATCTAAACAAACACACACACACACACACGGGTCCTCATTGAATCACATGATCTGTAATGTTAAACTTAGCAGTGTACTGTAACTACTTCTGCAACAAACATCCACACAAATAATTAGACATACACATATATGTTCAAACTTACAGTAGAGCAAGTGGAACAAAAAGCATGAAGAAGAAATGAGAAAAGGTTAGATGCAACAACACAAGAACTTAACTGGCCTAACATGGGTCAAAGATCAGAAGAGATTGATGAGAGACATTTGCTGGCTACAGCGTCTAATGATTTGCAGATTTTCTTGTATATGTTAAATATGATTGAAAATGTAGTCTCTCTAAGTTCTGATGTGTTGGTAGGACAATTTGAAGACATTGAGCTCTGGAAAACATGTGACTGTCTTCTTTCCCTCTTTAATGTTTTCATATATATTATAAACAACACAATTCTTAATTTAATTGAAAAATAAACAAAAGAAAGATCAATTTCGAGAGAAATCATTAGTTGTGACCCTTGTTGTACAAAGCTGAAAACAGCTTCCACTACTCACCCTCTCCTCCTTGGTGCGTGCCTTCATCAGACGGGCACGGTGCTGGACATGGTAGTCGTTGTGGTACTTCTTGGCGCGGGCTGTCTGCTGCCTCTGTTCTCTCAGTCTGTTCTGGGTAGACTTCTGCTGCTGGATGCGCTCTTTGAAGTCCCTCTGAAGGATGGACACATTAGTTTGTCACTGACAGGTAAGGTGTAAGAAAATGTGATCACACTCTGCGTCGATGCTCACCAGACGCCTCTTGTGGTCCTGGTCTTTTTGGACGATTTCCACCAGCAGGTCATGTTTCCTCTGGGCTTCCTCCACCTGGAAGAGCAGCAGATTCTCATTTGTAGCCAACAGTCAGTCACTGCTTAAAATGACAGATGTCGTCAGCTGCAAATTAGATCAGCTGTAGCTAATTAACATTAAATTCATAATGGATAAAATTAAATAATTGGCTGTTCTCTCGTTAATATGTTCTCTGTGGTGTCTTTTCACTCACTGACCATTTTGACCTAAAATGCCATCACATCCCTCCCCTTCTGACTTTTAATGGCCATCATCCTACCTGGCTAGAGAGTTTGCCGCGACGCTTGCTATGAGAGGACGAGAGGGTGTGAAGTCTGTCCACCTGCTGCATCTGCTGCTCCCACATCCGGCCCAGGGTGTGGGGGGAGATGTGAAGATGGGGTAACTCATCCAGCAGCACAGGGAGGAGCTCATTCTCCTTCACCTTCACTGAAGAGGAGAAGACACGAATCAGAACATTACCAGTATGATCAGACTACATTAATATCACGTTGTCCTTCCTTTATTCTGATGATTAATTTAATATAGCACATATCATATACTGCATATGTGCCTTGTCCTTGGGGGGAAATGATGATACTACTGGTGGCAATGCTACAGTTGCAAAAAACAAAGTGAGCACAAGTATCACAATGAGATGCATTTATTACCAGATGCAACTTGGCAAATTTCTTGTAATGTTACACATATATAATGGAGGTAATGGTTGAAATCTCTTCTAAACTGGGGGATTATTTCTAAGTGGAGCAAACTAATTTAAGAATCATTATTTAAAATATCAGACCATTTTTAGACACAGTTTTCATATCCATAGCTGCACCTCTTTCATTAACATTGTTTCTTGTATGTTTACATGTTTATCTGTTGTGCTGCATCCAAATTGCCCAATATGGGATTTTAATCGAGACTGAACTGAACTGAAACATTGTTTCTTTTTCTGGGGGTGTGGTAAGTACACAACACTAAAGTTGGTGTCAAAGATCCAGATTCTCTGGTTTGTTTGTTTTTTTTTTTTTTTACCCCAGGTCCATCTTTAAAACCACTGGTTAAATTGGGACTAGATTAAAATGTACACCCCATAGATTGTTTAAAACCTGTTATCAGATTTGTGAAACTCTATTTCATAAAACAGAAAAAAGGGTGATTTCACTGCTTTATCTGCACCTTAGACTAAATTAGCCTAGGTCTGGATAAAAAAACACTATATATAGACTTGTAAAACCTGGATTAAATCAATTTATTGATGACAGTTTAACACACAGTTTCAGATTAGAGCAGTTGTACAAGTGCCCTTGTTTCTCTGCTCACAAATAAATAACGCTTTCACAAATGTACATGGAAATATGGTAGCTTTTAAACTAGATCTGGTCTAATGGCTGGATGGAGAAACAGTAAAAATGTTCATTCTTTTTCTATAGCTACAAAAAGTTTCACAAATCTGAAAAGTGGGCTTTAAACAGTGTCACAACGCTTATTCTACATTTCCCCCACATCTATATAGCGTAAAAATGGAGGATGAGCCGCTAAAAATTGTTATTAATATTTCACTCAACTTTCCTCTGAACACCCTTACAAAAAGCCGACAGCAGAGTCATTAAAATAGCCGAGAAGCAACACGAGGAGACGGTTCATGTCTGCATTTTTCCTGCTAACACAAAATGACAAGTCACACTCTTGTACGATAAAAAGCGAATCTCTTTGCAGCAACGTGCTTTACAAATGGACATACGTGTATCGATGTGCTCCGTGTCTAATGAACATTTCGATGGGGATGGATACACGAGAAATCGACTTAAAAGCACCAAAACACGACAACCTGAAGTCCACAGATGGGAGACCCGGTGTCGCAGCAAAGGTTTTGGACACAAATGATTATCATTAAAAAAAAGCTGGTAGCGACAGTATCGAGTAGTTATTGTTAGCTTAACTCAATGTTAATCTCAGCTACCGTCACCGACATCTATACACTGTATGTGTACGATTTCTTTTGGCTTTCGGCTCTTATGGCACCAAAGATAATCAGTGATTTACACTTTAGTGTGACTTTTAGGTAGGAAATGGGACTTATGTCCATAAGGTGGTGGTAAATACAACCTAAAATTGGATGAAACCCATTAGAGATTAGGAAACTCTGAGTCCATGGTTTGATTTATGTCTTTTAAGTCATGAAAACTGTAGAAGCCTCGATAAATTTGCCCTTAAGGCTATACAAGGTATAGTGCAGATTTAATTGACCCCTTACTGGTGCAGACCACACATCAGACATTCAAAGTACAACACACCAGGGAAGGTGTTAAAGGGAGACTTAGGTATTTTTTTTTTGCAACCTGGACCCTATTTTCCATCTGTCTGTGCGCAAGTGACCATTTGGGGACAACAGTTTTTGAAATTGGTCTGGTATTAACGAGAGCTCTTCAGCCAGCAGTCTCGATACGGGTTGTAATGTAGTCCTTTGAGGCAACAATGCAACGTCACTGTCCACTAAACTCGATTGTTTTTTTGTTTTTACCACTGACAGGCTCAGAGTGTCATCATAAATGTCTGACAGCATCATGGAAATAATCCCTATATAGATAAAGCTTTTTTGTTCACGTTGTTTCTTCAGGTGTTTGTTATGATACCGGTGTCTGAAATCTCGCGAGAGGTGACTTGTTGCAGGAAGACAATGGTGGAAATGTCAGTGAGAGGTGGAGACAGGAGCGATGCAAGAGTTTGTTTTGTTGGAGTAGTTAAAGCTCATCGTTGTGTCATCTAAAAGATAACTAACCAATGGTTCGTGTTTGTGCATTTCCGAACTGTGCCAACAAAATGTCGCCCAACACTTCGCGCAGCTTTCATAGACTACCTCTGTTGGATAGGGATACGCTGAAGTTGTGGCTAGTTGTGCTACAGATCGATGCTAACATTCCTGTCAATACCCTGCGCCTTGCAGACCATCGGGTCTGCAGTGACCATTTTGAACGGGAGGACTACTGCCAGCCAAAGAAGAGAAGACATCCTATACCAAAGCACTTTTTCCTAAAGAAAACTGCTGTTCCCAGAGTGGAGAAGCCTACTGCAGACAGAGTGGAGGTAATGTCATTAGCTCATGTTACTGTGTTTACCCTAACATCAGTACACTCCAAACATGACAGGGTAACGCCAAAAACAATCACTCAATAAGCCAGTAGTATACATATCTATATTGATTCACGTTCCCTTTGCAGCCTTTGACATTCACGATAAGTGATATAAAAAACCCGACATTATCTGGGTAATAATGTTGCCAATGTGTGCGTGCCTGATGTAAAAATGTCATTTATGTTGACCTATTATACGATCTATAAGACCATTTTTATGCCTACATTTGCACATCCTTTACATTAACGCTGATTGTAGTTATTTGATGAGCCCCTATAAAAATGTCTGTTCTAATAATGTCCACATTGGAAGACTCATTCCAGTATTGTCTTCCCACAGCCACTCACCTCTTGTGAGATTTTTGTAGTGTAATAACAATTAGACTGGAAGAAGCAAAATGTGAAGAAAAAGATCTGTCTCTGTATGGTCCTTTCCATAAAGTTGTCCTACACTTATTACAATCTGTGCCAGTCAGTGGCCAAAACACATTTAGTGGACGTACATTGACAGTGAACTATTGCCCCAAAGGACCACACTGCAGTCCGCCCTGATCCTCAATACTACAGTCATTTCAAAAATTGTTGCAACCATTAGTCAATTAGACACAAAATGATGGTTAATAGAGTCCAAATACTGAAGTGGTTGCTATGGGGAACCTGGAGTGGGGGTATTTTACATCACTGCCACAACTCACTTTGAAGTTAGGAGTAGTGAAATACTTGAAGTCATTTGTTCAAATTGTGGCTGTGTTGTGTGGTATTTTACAGCTGCAAGACAAACAGGCGTTGATGGACAGACCACGAGGCCAGTGCAGAAGCATAGGTACGTCCATAAATGATTATTATTATTCTTTGTAGTGTACAGGCTCATGTGTGATGAATTAATCACACTTATCTGTCTGTTGTGGTGTTCACGAGACCCTGTCCATACAACACAGAAGTCAGTAATCTGCTTTTGTTCTTTGCTGATATTTTTGTTTATATGGTTAAAGACTTCAGAGTCAACGTTACTCTGAAAGTCTGACCAGTGTCTTGTTTAGAAAATACTTTTTAATGTGCACAAATGTTTTTGGCAAAGCCCTTCATCTGCCTGTTGAATGTCAGACAGCAGACCATTCCCAAGTGGCAGCAATACATTAATTAATTTGACAGCAAGAGCAAACATTTAGCTTTTAAGTCCTTCACTTGTTTTTACGAATATTCAGTTCAATCTAACTACATCACATGACACAAATCTCCTGCTGTATATGTTATGAACCAATTATCAGTATCAATAATCATTGAAGAGATCCTTTCGACTGACAACCCCAATGTTTATTCACAGGTGTTCAAATAAATGCATCTGAGAGGTGCACTGTGACCACAGAGAAGTAAGTCAAGTAACTGTGATCATATTCAGTAAATCATGTAGTTAAAGAGAAACCAGACTTTTCATTCTCTGCTCTCTTTTCCTGTCTCATCACAGACCCATTCCGCAGTACCTCGTTGATGAGGAAGCCATCATGCAGCTGTTGAAGACCTGTCCGATGTGTGACAGACAAAGTCGCTGTACCAAATACACTCGCGGTCCTTGCTTCATAGTCTACCAGAAGTGTTACTTCTGCGATTTTCAACGCAAGTGGGCCAGCCAACCTGAAGCTGTAAACACCAACGCTCGTAAGGCACACATGACACCCAGGAAGAAACTGAAGTCAAATGACAATGAACTTAATGAGATGAACTTTTCTGAATCCTCAATCACAGACTCCAACTCTCCATTACAGAGCTGTGTAACAGTGTCAATGCTCTAAATAAATGATAATGAACAGTTTGGTGCCGTAAAGCTTCTAAATGACAACATTTCAAGGTACAAAGGAGTGAGGTCTGCACACTGTTGAGCTCCCAAAAAAATAATTGTATCTCTTTTTTGACGTTTCAATCTGTAAGATCTTCCTCAAACAAATGTAAAAGAAACAGATCTTTCTTATATAGGCAGCAATCAAATCAGTATCACTTGCTAGGCAGAAGAAGGGACAACAAAGGCCACACAATGGCAGTCAAGAGAGTGTATAACAGGAGTACAGAGGCATGCCCCTCAGGGACAAATAAAGCTGAATCTGAATACAAACCTGAACAGGTAGACAAAATAACCTACTGTAGGCTATTTGTTCTAATCTTTGGTGTTTGTTCTCCCTGCTGCTTGCTGACCAGCAGGGTGCACTGCTGATGATTTGAAGGTATTGCTGCCTGTACAAGAAAGGTCTGTTTCTCTTTCACATTTGCCTGATGTAGATATAACAGATTGAAACATTGTTTCAATTAATAGAATAAAATTATTATTATTAGGAGCTTCTCGGTGTGCAGACCTCCCTCCTTTGTACCCTGCAAATGATTTTTTGTCTTGCACTTAAATAATTTGCCTGGATGTGCACACTTTGTCCCTCCTCAAAGTGAAAAATATATCAAACTTCAGTGTAAATCTGTAGGGTTGTAGCTCCAGCTCAAAGTAACTATGCAGCTCCAGCTGAATATACACAACATTTTTCCACATATACAGCAGAAGTCCTCAAGATCTGTAAACAGACTTTGATTCCTCACCTTTAAAGTAAAACAGTAAAAGGAGTTCAGCATAGTTTAGTTTACTAAGTTTGTTTGAGAACTGCTCAGTCCCTCCAGGAAATTATGATTTTGTGAAAGCAATAATTAATGCAAATTCAAGAAATCTTCACAAGATTTATGAGAGCTTGCAGTTTTACCAAATTATAACATTTTCACATGAAATGACCAAATCAAAAGACCGCTTTGATTTGGACCAATTGCTTGTGCAACTTGCATCCTCACAGTGCGCATTCAGCAAGGATTCAGGGGTTAATGGATTTATTTTAATGGTATTTTTGTCTGATTTCATTTGCTGCCGATACTGAGGTAAAAGTTTATTTAATAAAAGTTATAGTTATCATGCTCAGAAAATGAGTTAAAAAAACTAGCACTGAAATATAGATGTTTCTATGATATGCAGTATTCCTTTTTGTCACAATTATCACAAAACAACTCTGAAATCCTCGAGAGACTGAGTAATGTGTATAGTAAAGGCACCATAGTATTTCACATTGTCTTTTTGGAAAAATCTGAATAATATAAATTTTACTTTTTTGCTGTAATCCTGCAGGGCAAGGGTGTCAAACAAATAGCCCACAGACCAGGACTGCCCCACTAAGGAGTCCAATTCGGCCCAGTGTGTGTGAAAATTGTGAACATTGCAGAAAAGTAATTCCAGTTTTTCAATAAAAAACACAGCTATTCTCGCTTATTTTCACTTGCTATTCACAGTCAAGGCTTCTGATCTTCCCGTGCACATCCAATTTGATAAATGACTTGCAATGAAATCCAGATTTGAACGAGAAATTTTTCCTTGGTGGGCTTTGACGCATTTTATCACTGTCTTACCAGGGTATGCCTAGATGGTTTATTATAGTAAAGTTATATATATGTATTATATATATTGTTTATTGGTTATTATGCAATGGTTTTGCTGGTCTGGCCCACCCAAGATCACATTGGGTTGTATGTGCCCCCTGAATTAAAATGAGTTTGACACCCCTGCTGCAGGGGAACATACAGAGCTATGTTGCACTTTCATATGTAACATGTGTGCAAGTATGAATGAATGCAAGACTTGTTCAATATACTAGAAAATAGACTTACACCTTTACCCTGTAGACCTTTCAGTACAAGTCTTAACTTACTTGGTGGAGCTTTTCTGGGGGTTTCCTTCCTTCGTCCTGGTGTAGTTTGTGGGTTACGTTGCGTCTTATGCTGGGCCTTCATTTTAGCTGGGGACAGTCTGGGGGCTTGGGACACATCCCTTAGTATGGCCTCTCTGTACTCTTGTTCCTACACACACACACACACACACACACACACACACAGGTCAGTTAAAATTCTGGACAAATAGCCAAACAGTCAAAAGCATTCAGTGACCCACGTTGATATTTTCTGCCAAGCTGAAGGCTTTGTTGTTAACATTAATTCATTGTTGCTTGTTTAGTTGACTACAAAGCAGCAGCTGATATTTCCTCTTTGCTATTTTATATGAGAAACTCTGGAATTAAATTATTACTCACAGACTGAGATTATGAGATAATTTTTCTTCAGCTTTCAGTAGAAAACATAGACTGTATATAAAAGGTAGAAAATAGCACATGACCTAATTTATATTTTATAATAAAAGTAAATATTGAAGAGAGGTTTTCCTAAACTTACTTTTGTTTGATTACATTTTTAACATGTCCTTCCTGTACTATGACGTGATGAAATTGATAGTTTGATAATCAGGTACCTGTTATAATTTGTGCCTGTAATAATATATGGTTACAGCAAAATTAAACTGATCAATGTGATCTCTCTCATGTGGTGTAGAAGTCACATATTTCCACATAAGTTAAGAACTAAGCGAGCATGGCCACGGAGCAGTCATAGTCATTAACAGCAGCAAAAGACAAGATTCTCTATTCATGTCCTAAACAGGGATGTGAAGTAGAAAATAATGGGAAGAGCACAAAGAAGGTTCTTTAAAATACTCATACTATATTTGACATCACACCATTGACTTACAGCTTCTTGAGCTCTGAGGCGTGCCTTGTCTAGATCTGCCTGTTTTTTGCCTTCATATATTTTCAACTCTTCCTCATAAGCTGTATTCACCAGGTACTGAAACAGAGAGATTCATTAATTGTTTAGGCATATGACATGATGGCTAGAACCGATAGGAACATTTGGGTCTTAAATCTGTGATTATATTTAAAAAGGGAAATCTCTATAAAGAAAACAATGACCATGTTAATACCTTGCTATGTTTTCTGTGTGATGGTCTGTGATGTAGCTCTCGACATGTATGATCAGAAGCTGTGAGGTTAGTTTGTCTCCCATCATCCATACTCAGAGCCTCTTTCATGGCGTCCTCTAACTGTACCTGCAGAGAGCGACGAACTCGTGGAGGGGAGGGAGACAGGGAGCGTGTTCGGTGGGTGGATTCAGGATCAGGTATTCCTGAAACTTAAAAGTTACAATTTAATACAGTTAAGTTTGGTATCAGCACAAAGCACTTATCAAATGTGTGGTTAACAGCCCCAGAAACTGAAAAACTTATCATATGGAGGTGCTGTAGTTCAGTTCTAAATGAAAGTTGAATTCAGTTTAACCAAAATCTGTCAAAGCATTAAATCTTATATGGTTTTTATTCATATATTTTCCAAAAATTATAGGATTTCGTAGCAAAACAATGATAACCAATGGGATTTCGAATACACACAATAAGTTTATCCATAATTGTCAACCCCTAAAATGACAGTTTCACATTAGCTTGTATGTTTTCACTCATCAACTATAAATCCCTGCAAGTAGATTTTTCAGTGGCATAATATCAAAACTTGGTAGTACTGTGCTTTGGTTGGAAATAAAATAATATGTAGTTGATGGGCTGAAATAAAAGATTCTGCAGTTAATGTGTTTGATGCATTTTACCCGTAATGTATTTGTACCTGTATGCTGTCTGGGAGTCCTTCGACACTCCATGATGCTGTCGCTGTGGTGGGACTGCTTGTCCTCTTCTCTGACCTCGCTGGACTCTCCACTTTCATCCAGAACTCGTTTAAGCATCTACAGGAATTACACAACACACCTAACACAGTTACAAATCATAAAACAAAAAAGAAAAAGACAAAAAAAAGTACACAAAATATATGTTGGTGGTCATAATATCACTGTAAATAACAAGTCATGTCTGCCATGAAAAGGACAGGTAACCATATAACATATACTAATCCACCCCAACAAAACAGTCCAAAGTCCCCTTTACTTGGATACAAAACATTTATGACAATGTGCTGTGACCAATCACACAACACACAAACACACACCTGATCCAGCTCCTCAAGTCGATGGGAGAGTTTCTCGGATATGTGGTGCAGCTCCTCTTCTGCTTGCCTGTTCCTCTGTCTGCGATAAGACAGAGGCTCCTCAAAACCCTCCTCCTCCTCCTCCTCCTCCAGCCTGCTACTTCTGATCAGTCAGACAACAACAAAAACACCATACAGCAGAGACAGTTAGGCAAAAAAAATAATCAGCATTACTACATTGTACCTGCATAAAATAATTTCTATGAGGAGCTTCCTACTGTTCTCTGTAGCTCCATTTCTCTTACCTAAAGCCAGTCTTATCTGTGTGACCCGTCCTTTTCTCATGTCGTCTTTGTGTATAACTCAGATCCTCCTCCTCTTCTGTGTCTGGCGGAGAAGGGGTCGTGGCCCCCATCTCGTCCTGCAGGGTAAGGAAGAGCACATCTGGCTGGGTGCGGAATAAAACCCTCCTGGGACCCCCGTTAGTTGGCTGAGATGAGGAAAAAAAACAAGTCGACAACTCAAAATTTAAAAAGAAAGCGGGAAATAGGGAAAGCAGCAGAAATGTGTGCAAATTTGCATATTTAAAAACACAACACATTGCCTCTTAATAACATTCAAACGTCAACAATATGAAAATATCCTGAAAATGTCACATTTATCTTTACATTAAATTACAGTACTTGAGCACAGAGCTGTTCAACAAGTCACTCTAAAAAGGACTGCAAGAGACAATAAAGAGAAAGAAAAGATGGATGCATATTTTTTAAGCAAAAGGTCTTTGTTGAATTTAACCCAAGTACACTGAAGGTAACTGCGAATGCCACTTAATCATCCATCTCTGCGTTTTTAAAAGAGCAACCTGCATAACACACAACATGCCTGCATGGTTCAGAGGTTGCTGTAAAACTGGTACATGTGACGGCTTGTTGCTCTCATACCTCTAGTGTCTCCCCCTCCGCTCCTGTCCGGGCTCTTTGCTGGCTGGACAAAGACTTCTCACTCACAGCTGAAAATTGAGCAAAACATGACATCGAGACCTAAGTGACACTTCATTCTGCTGGGGAATATTCACTTTGTAGCAGTAGCAGCGGTAAAGAAGATAAACAGTACAATTTGCCTGCTACCCTAGAGATCCAACTTCAACAATAAGTCATTAATCTCAATTTCACCGGGTGTTGGCAGGGAATACTTTTTTCTATATTTTAATCTGATGATATGTGATGCAGAGTTAAATAAATGAAACTGTTAAACCACATATTGTTGTGAATGAGGCTCACCAGTAGAGTGGCAAAGGGGAGGAGACTGCAGTCCATTGGTGACAACTGTCTCAGCTACAGGTCTCGAGGTCTGTGTGACAAAGAGAAGTGAGAGGGATCAAGAGTGAGAGGAAAAAGAGCAGAGGTTATTAACATTGACTAGAGGGAGCGAGATAATACAAAAGTCACATTTTAATATCCATACTAGTTAAAAAAAAAGCCATCAGAGATCAGACTACACTTACTTTTTGAACAAAACATATTGACACTCGTGATTGGTGAAAGTACATGTCAGGCACTCTAAAGAAAGAAGAAAACCTTCTTTAAGTTTGGCTGCTGTTGTGTGCTCTGAGTTAGAGAAGCAGGTCATAGGTTAAGCTGTGTGTGTGCAATCAGTCAGGTCATGCCAGGGCATGCTAGTGAGGGCAATCCTACAAAATGTGCTGAGGTAAGTCAGTCAGATAACACTTCCTGATTCAAGTGACTTCCTTAAGAAGTTATAAATACACGTATCTCTGTCTAGATTAAAGAGTGACTTTTTTCTCTTTTTTTTTTTACATGGCACATTTCTTTAACTTAAAATGTGTAGTTACAATTGGGACTAAAAGAGGAAGCAGATTTAAAATCAGCACATATTATCTCAAATAATTTATTACTCTTCCTTGGCTGCCAACTTTTCTTTGATTCCCATTTACTGATCAGCAAGCAGAATTTGTTTAAAACTAAATTCCTCTGCAAAAGTGTACTATAGTGAGATGAGCGTCTAAAAGTCTGAAAAGTAAAATACAGGAATTTTGGTTTGTTTGAAGTAACTCCTTGTTGTAGCAATTTTAAATGAGTCAAGCTAAGTCAGCATATGCTTATTCTTCCTGCATTGTGCTGAAATCACTAAAATAGGAAGTGTTTGTGTGTGTGAGGGAGAGGGAGAGGGAGAGGGGGAAGATGGAGGAAAAAGTCTTGCGTGCTAGCACTACAGTAACACTACCTCATTGCTTTTTGAGACGATAACATTTGCACATCCTTTAAAAATGCATGCAAATAACAGGTAAATGGGCTGAATGATTACACTTCATCTTGCTGAATTATAAGGCAGACTACCTCTGTAGTGACAGGCTCGGCTTCCTCCTCTGCATGCTCGTGGTTTAGGCCAGCAGCTGTGGGGGACTGGCTGAGTGAGTGTGGGTCTGTGTCGGGTCTGTGGGGAGTGTTGCTCTGGTTGGGTGGCTGCAGAGCAATGGCTGAGTGTGGCAGTTCTGCCAGTGGAGCGTCCTGGGTGTCCAGGGGGCCAGAGGTGGTTAATGCATCTGAGGTTTGGGGAGGGAGGGCCAGTCCTTGAAGAAGGAGATGTAATAAAAGGGTTATTTATGTTACATGTTAAAACCTTACAAGTTGAATCAAGTTAAAATCGACTGTATTTTTGTGTTTTACCTTCTTGTTTGGTTGTGAATGTGCGTGCCGACACTCCCAGCCCAATGTGATCACTTGTTGATCCGATCTCTTCAGCGTTCCAGGAGTGGAGGGAATGTTTACTGGACTGGATAGTGGATCTGGATGATAAGACACAATATGATCTACCAGTGGTTCACACAAGTACAATATGTCAAATAACAAGAGGTTTCATTTGAATTATTTGCTATTAATAACTGTATTTAAACGTGGAATGGATTGATTTTTGAACAAACTCAATGAGTTTTCAAGATTCAGGCCTAGGTGAGGCCATGGTAATATTGTTGTTAGTACATAAACTTGGCATATTGTTAAAATCATTCCCACAGGAGCACTTAATTTAGATTACTGAACAACTGTAGTGTTACTCAGCTTCATCAGTGGTTCATCTGTTACTTACACTAACACTACAATACAGGAGCTATTTACATATTTCAACTGCATTAAACACATCAGCAGTGCAACCTGCACCCAACTACGCAAAGAATAAAGAGCAGGAGTTATGCCACTGTTTGTGTTCATGTTTGATAACCAACCATTAATATTTACAGTAGTGCTGGAGGGTAGCCGAGCTGGCTGTTGTGTCAACAGGATGTACAGCACGGAACTGCGTGACCCAAATCATATGGAGCAAACAAACCTGTTGGCACTGTGTGTGGTTTAAGGGTGAGGTCAACACATACAGAAGTCTCCCACTCCCTTCTTTGTTTTAGATTTCCATTTTGTTTTCATTAAATCGGAATATAAAGGAATATTTACTTTTAAAACATTTTAAGTGACCTTTTTAGTAAAACCCAAGCTGTCATGTATATCTTACAGATTTCTTATTATCACCATTCGTTGTTCAAATAAAGCTGTACTGTTGTAGTACTGAAACAATGACCCACACCATTTTTAAAGTAACTAAATAAATACCTGACTGACTTCACTAATTGGAAATGACAGAGTGAAAAAGCGATTTAACTGACAGACTCACAGCAACATGGTCAGCAGTGGTATGTTTATGATAGCAGAAGAACTCTGTGGTTGGCACAAGCCATAAAAAAGCCACCATATCTGAACAGATAAAGAAAATGTCACCTAAAGAAGTTCGACCAATTTACGTAAAAGAGAAAGAAGGAGCGAGCAAGGTCCTACAATGGGTCGGGATGGGTAACCCACAAAAAATGTGTCAAAAAAGTATAACATTTAAAAAATAAAATTATATAAATTCATAGGTATGGGCACGGGTAAAAATGGACGAAAAACAGGTGCGTAGCAGGTGGAGAAAAAAGGAGAAGTCAGAAATGAAAATGATTTGCAGGCATACAAGGGAGCAGTCATTATAACATTAAAATGCATTCATTGTATGTGTGAGAGAGAGAGAAAGAGCTGCTGTATCTGCGACTGCGTATCTTTGTGTGTGCCCCAGCATGTGTGAATGTCAGTGAGTGTGCAGTTCTGCCCTTCTTACAGAGACACAGATTAACATTGTGCAACAAGTAAAAATAAAGTACTTTAAAGTGAGTGACTATATGTAGCCTATGTGTTTAATCGTGGATCGAGTTGCCTTTCTTATATTTACAGGTCTGACTTTGACATGGAGATAATTGTGAGTAATGGGCCAGACTTTGCAGGACTCGGAGAGTGCCGGCGATCAGAAGAGAGAGGAAGTACGCATACAGACAGATAAGAGAGGTGAAACTGAGACTTAACCTGCAAATTATTTTTAATTCACAGGTATATCAGTGAAATATGTGGAACCACACTGCAGACTGGTGACAGCTGTCTCATATGTGGGTCAGGTGAACACTAAGTAGACTCACATCATATACATGTCTGCTGTCTGAGTGGTGTATTACTGTTGGGAAAAGTATGTGTAGTACATTTAGAAGAAGTTCTTACTCTCCACTAGAAGACAAACATGCTCCATCCAGCTTGGTCTCTTTCTGCTCAGTGCCATCACAATTTGTTGGCTCCTTGGTTTCACAGAGCACTTCCTCATTGAAACTGTCATTTAGCTCCTCTGAAAAGAGACATGAAGAGTACATTTAGCCGAGACGGAGACAGAAACCTGAGCAAAAGCATGAAAAAAAAAAATGCAACCAACAACAAAGTAAAGCAATACTTGTCATTACAACATAGTAACACTGATAGAGACACTGATGTGAACATTCACAGTTCAAAAATGTAAGGACAAACATTAATGACACAGCCAAAAAAACATCTGAAAATACAGCATCCACTATCTAAACTAAGTACTAAATGAAGATGTGCAATTTGTGAAAGGGAGACACTGAAGACAGACTACTGTACCAATGTCCCTACAATTCAGATTAATAAACATTTCAGGCACAAAACCTCTAGAGTTCTGCTTTCACATCACAATAAACAAACCAGTTCTGTTGTACCAGATCCCAGCTCGCTTTACATTTCACATCTGAATGGGCCTTTTAAACTCTCACAGTCATTAACTACTAATTGCCGTTTGGCAGTGGATTGAGGGATGAGGTGGTCACACAAAGCCATGCTCAGTTCTGCCAAGTGAACAGGATTGTCTGTACCCGGTTAAAGCCTTGCTCTTAAACTAATTTTAGGACATATTATGTCCAGTTCATGCTAGAGGAGAAACACAAGTTCACCTCAATAAAGTCTTGTGTCTCAATCCAAGCAAAATCACTGAGTGCTAGGCTACAATGACAGCGGCCCTCTGGCTACTGTTCTGCAAAGCTGTTTAATGGTGAGAACAAAAATTCTCGTAGAAATGGAAACGTTTCAATATATTTAGTTGATGGACATTTGATACCAGTTGTGATACTTTTGTCAACACTTAAGCAGAAAAAAAAGTTGTGCAATGGAATTAATATTAACATGGCACCAACTCTTTCAGCTTCTAAAGCATAAATCTAACTAAAGTGCATAATTTGATATTTGAATTTCAATGTTGATATACTTGAATGACAAAACACAGCCAGAAATACACTTCAGATCCATATTTTCACAAACCCCTTTGTTACACACAAATCTACACATTATACTTCAGGTTGATATATGTGGCAAAAGTGACAAATGACTCTGTTTACCACCATTCTGCAACTCCTCGCTTATCTCCTCATTGAGATATTCCAGTAGGCCATCAAAGATTTCCAGGATGTTTTTGACAGACTCTTCGTTCCCTCTGACAACATTTTCTCCTGCAAACATACACCCATTGATCATAAAAATCATAATTGTTTAACATCTATGTGTTATGTAGCTCAAAATAAAATTACATCTTCAGTCAATCCAAGTAAAATGTACACATGTGAAGGAGTAAGTCAGTGTTTATTTTACCTGTAATGTGTGAGAGGCTGATCTGAAGATAATCCAAGGACAGTGAATCGATCACAGACTGGACATTATGGATGTCATCCTCTTGACTGCATGGTGATTCAATATAATCTGAACACACACACACAACACAGAAAAGGTAAATAACCAAAGCCTGGATGCATGAGACCACAGAAACAGGGATATGTTCTCATTTAGCAACAACAAACCTACAACATCATACATACACAAACACCTCCTTGTACACTTAAGCCATAGCAAGAATGCAGAAAAGAGCTCAGCAACATTAACAGTCCCACAATGGCATGTTTGATGGTCTTAGGGAGCATTCCTCACATACTAAGCACAATCAGGAGATCATGCTCTCAACTAATAACACACAGCTTGTTTACCTTCAGTATTTGTGATCATGCCTCAAGCCTCATGATCTGAATTTAAATGCCAATGTTATAACTTTAACCTGCTGATTATTTTCTATATTAACTGATTGTTTGCTCTAATGAAGTCAGGTGATGTCATCAAATTGCCTGTTTTTTTCGACCAATACTTCAGACCTTTAAGATTCTCAATCTATTGTCCGATAAGACAAAGAAAATCAACCAATAGGTCAACATATTAATTCAATATACTTTTCTCATATTGTTCTTCAGTTTCTTGATTAATCACTTGATCACCCAATAATGCCGGGGGCTGTGGTTCATAAGCAGCTAATTACCTGGAACTTTCTCCCCAAAGATGGCCTCATAGAGAGCAATAAAAACATTTGCATCACAGTCCGTCAGTTTCCTCAGCCTCAGGTTTATGTGACACTTGCTGAGCAGATCATTTGCCACATCTACCCAATCTGTAGAAAAAATGGGGGGAAATGAAGTCATCCAGATAACTAGAAAAATTAAGAATAATGAAAGATTAGTGTAGAACTAAAATCCTGCATCTTGATTAAATATTGTAATAATAATATTAATAATAATAATGCATGTAATTTGAACTAGACTTAAACACAATGAATCTCAAAGTGTAATCTAACAGCATTAAAAACATATACCATAAAAGAAAATAAATAACATTTAAGATGAAAAAGACAATAAAAAAGGGTTTTAAGCCTGTTCTAAATATAAGTGAAATACTTCTTTAATATACGAGCCATCAGTGTAACATGTGAGAAAAGTCCATTCAATGACAGCAATATTCATCCATTCATTCACAAACAGGATTAATTCTGTCTCCTACAGAGGTGATAATTCAATCACTATCCATCCGCGGCAAACTGAAGCTTGGGAGCGGGGAGCCCTCTCTCTCAGTCTTCAACTTAAAGAGCATCAGTTTGAATGACAAAAATCCCCTTTTTAGTCATCAAACCCGGCGGCGATGAATTTAGGTGCTAAAACAACAATATATGACTGTCTATGGAGTCAGTGTTACCTGTCAGCGATGAGTCGTACTGAGTTGACTCATAAGCAGCGAGCTAATGCTGAAGTTAGCTTCCCATTCGTGGTTAAGGGAAACATAAATATTGGTATTTAGCCGCCTATTATCCGTTTTTTCGCAATTTAGGCTTGTAAAAAAGTTCTAGCCATCGTAACAAAAAGCATTAACGGCGTTTAAACCCACTTTCAGATTTGTACCAATCTTTATTATGCTTATGGTAACACAAAAAGGGGAGATTTCTCATATATGTTCCGTCCATGCTACATTAGACCAGGTCCACATCAAAACCCACAAAGTTATACTTAGACCTGTCAAATCTAGACCAGATGATCATGAATAGAATCTGACAAGTTCAAGTAAGTTATAGTTCATGTATCGGAAGCTAACTTCAGCGTAGTCAAACGTTGCTAAACTCGTCTGTCTGTTTTAGCCTCAGCGTTACCGTCAAACTGTGGCCTGTAATCTCGTATCTTGAATCATCTCTACATATGTGTGTGGGTGTTCAGGTGATGTCAGTCAAAGGAACAATAATGACCTGCCAGCTATGGCTAGCTGTTGAGTTAGCGTCGTTAGCTTTCTCTCCGGACCGGAGCTCGCAGTCTCCGCCGCCTTACCTCTCTCTCCCTCCGGGGTTCCCATCAAACAGCTGTCGGCGAGAGGCAGTTGGGGCTTAAAAATCAACTATATGTCTGCAAAAGTTTCTTCTTTAATTCGGAGTCCCGGTCCCGGCCTGGACAGTTGTGGTCAGTTGTGGTGTTGTTGTGGTTTCAGTAGCAGCAGGGAGGAGAAATTATTGGTCCTCATTTAAAAGTGTAGTCTAGTTTGATTGGACGCTCCTTCTTTGTTTCCGGAAGGGCCTCTCGTTGGGTGCCTACCGCCCCTGCTGTTACCGTAGTGACACTACAAGCAATACTAGTGTGAAGCTCAAAGAAACTTTCATTTAAAGGACAACTTCAACATTTTTCAAGTCTATCTTATAACAAGTCAGGTGCCTAAATGACCACTGAATAGTTTTTTTTTCTCGCTATGTTGTGAAATACAAACAAAATACAAACTTTTCAGGTTTTTTCTAACATCAGCCCAGTTTGTACAACATGCACAACACCAGGAGGACCCTGAAACTGAAGCAGCTAAATGGAAATCAGCAATCATTTATTTAATTATTATTGTGACAATTCAAAAAAATATTTTTGAAACCAACACATAGCATTTAAAATAAAATGTGTTTCACCTCAAATGCAGTCCGTTAAGCACTGCTTAACTGCTGCTGAGTAGAACTCCAGTCAGGGGTGAGAAAGTCATCCTGCAGCATCTTTGATTTTACATACTGTCGGACTTCTCTTGGTCAAAGTGACAGTACCTAATAGTTGAGGTCAGGTGTTTCCCAAATCCATAATAATCCTAATCAGGTAGTAGTTAGCATTGTTAAAGTGACAAAATTCAGTGCACTATATATCCAGATGGAGCCACAGCCCTACAGATTTACACTGAACATCATCATGTTTTAATTTAAAAGAAATAAAGGACCAAATAGTTAATGATCATTTATTTATTTACATCAATAATATCTGAAGAGAGCATTGACACTGTTACACAGCTCTGTAATGGAGAGTTGGAGTCAGAAATTCAGAAAAGTTCATCTCATTAAGTTCATTGTCATTTGACTTCAGTTTCTTCCTGGGTGTCATGTGTGCCTTACGAGCGTTGGTGTTTACAGCTTCAGGTTGGCTGGCCCACTTGCGTTGAAAATCGCAGAAGTAACACTTCTGTTGGACTATGAAGCAAGGACCACGAGTGTATTTGGTACAGCGACATTGTCTGTCACACATTGGACAGGTCTTCATCAGCTGCATGATGGCCTCCTCATCAACGAGGTACTGCGGAATGGGTCTGTGATGAGACAGGAAAAGAGAGCAGAGATTGAAAAGTCTGGTTTCTCTTTAACTACATGATTTACTGAATATGATCAAAGTTACTTGACTTCTCTGTGGTCACAGTGCACCTCTCAGATGCATTTACTTGAACACCTGTGAATAAACATTGGGGTTGTCAGTCGAAAGGATCTTACGTGAACGTTGGAAAACATTCAAAGACAGAAAGTACATTTGAGAAACTTTCAAACCAAATATAGCTCTGAGCGACAATGATCGGGGTCCAAGTAGATTGTGAGCATTTGTGTGCTTGCTCGACTTAATGACCTGAATACTTAATATCTAGTACCCAAAGAATGTCAGTGTCAATTCTAGTAGCATATGAATGAAGACTTGGAGATATAATTGTTAATTGATTTTGCATGTTTCGACAAATCTTAATAGACTGTAGGTTGCAGTGAGGCAAACTTGTGTCACAATTCAATGGTTGTGCTGAAAAAATTCTTAAGTCTTTAAAGATGTGAAGAAAAATATCAGCAAAGAACACAAGCAGATTACTGTGAGTTCTGTGTTGTATGGACAGGGTCTCATGAACACCACAGCAGACAGATAAGTGTGATTCATTCATCACACATGAGCCTGTACACTACAAAGTCATTCATGGACTCACCTATGCTTCTGCACTTGTCCTGTGGTCTGTTCATCAATGCCCGATTGTCTTCCAACTGTAAAATACCACAGTGTAGGGAATTAATTCAAGTATTTCAGATCTATACTGAAGAAAAATATAAACCCAACACTTGTTTTTGCTCCCATTTTTCATGTGTCAAAATAAACTTAACTTAAATAAACAACTTCTTCTATGATTATTGCACAGGAGTGTCTTTGACTGGAAAAATAAAAAGGTCACTCTTAAACACCACAGATGTTGCAGGTTTTGAGGGAGCGTGTAGTCGGCATGCTGACTGCAGGATTCTCCACCAGAATTGTGGCTGTGACCTGAAAGTTTCTCCACAAGCCGTCTTCAATATAGCTGAAAACATCAAAGTTTGCCATGGCTGGCATACTCACCAGACATGCCACCCGTTGAGCATATATGGGATGTTTTGGATCAGCATTAAACTGTGCACAGAAATATGGTGAAATGTATCACTAAGTGCCTAATAAATGTGTTTTTTCCCAAGATAAAACTGCAGTTTACAGTCCAATAATCATGCTGTTCAATCAGCATCTTTCAACTCATGAAAAATGGTAGCAAATGGTGTTTACATTTTGTTCAGTACACAAATGCAGAAAGTAGTTGTGCCAGTAAACCAAAATATAGAATGGTTTCCATGTTCCTCATGGAACATGGAAACCAACTTCTCTTAATATAACTATGAAAAATTGTACTGGAAATGGATAAATAAATAAAAAGGTCCAGTGAGGGGGGTGGGTGAGACAGGCGACAGACGGTAACGGCGTTGTAATGGCGGAAACAGTAATTAATTTGATTACTCGTTACTGAAAAAAGTAAAGCCGTTAATTTATAACGCCGTTATTCCCATCACTGGTGGAGAGCACCTCTCTGCTCCGGGACAGACATCACTGTCCAACACGCTGAGCAGCTGCAGGGTTGTTGAGGTGAGACAGACTGAACACGTAGTTATTTTCTTCACCTCAGAGTTTAAGTTGTTTCATGCTGCATTGTGTGTTGTTCAGCTGCGCCGCTTCCCCAAACTATAGCGTTACCCCTCCCTCAACCAACATGTACACAAACACGTTATCAACAAAATACTAGTAAATTTACCTCTACTATGTCCGCAGCCGGTGTCCCCACTCGTGGAATTGTGTTCCTTTTCAGGTGTAATCTAGTCGGTTTTTTTTGGTACTTTGTTTTTGTATAATGAATGAAGTCATCTACATTGAAATGTCTGCTACAGACACGGTAGCGCTTCTTCTTTAGGGTCTCTACTGGCGTCGTGATGTCCATTTTGAGCACAACAAGCCACTGTTGTAAAATCTCCGGGTCATTCCTGCGAAACGGCAGGCCATGGAAGGTCTCCGGATTGTACCTTTTACGTTTAAGACCGCAGCCGGGATAAACACAACTGTATGGCATGTTGTCCTAGCCTTCTACTCCCATTGGTGTCTTCTGCTGTACTCTCGCTTCTTGCTCCTTCTTCACTACTAGTACTACTGGTCACTTCCGGCAATAGATTTCGACGATGTTTACAGCTTTAGCAGTAGCAGCAGAGTACATCATAAAAGTCATCAGGTAGCTAAGTGTTATCTTAATAAACTCCTGGTGTAGGGGAGAACGGGGTTGGTAGTCACACGTTTTACTTTCCTTTGAATTCCTCATAAACCATAAACTGAATAAATTCCCTTTTAATTTGTAATGAAAGCCTAAAGTGTCAGGTAAGAATAGAGTGGTCTTACTTTCCTTCAGCTGATTCTGTTCAAAAGATATGGGCCGTCAAATATGTCTTGTGCACTTGTGACAACCAACCCCACGATGGGGATGGTTGTCACACACTATGGGGTTGGTTGTACCTGTGTTATTTTAATGGGGAAAAATAAAACATGTATACAGTCTTAAAAACATATTTAAAATGTTTTGTTTAATTGAAATACAACAACCTAATACATCCCCTGCACCAAGAGAACATAAACAGGAAAAATCATTCTGTGCCTTTTTTGTCCTTATATGACAATTTGTTCATTTTCACCTCTCTGATTGCTCTGAGCATCACATCTGGAGGAGTCTGACCCTTGTTTGTCTTCCTGACAAAGTTCCTGGTCATTTTGCTCTTAAAAGAAAGAAAAAACTAGATATATGACACCATATATGTATATACCAACATGTGACAACCAACCCCAAAGAGAATATGACAAGCATCCCCAACTGGGATTTTTTGCTACCAGCAAAGCTACCAACCACATGTTTTGGCATAGCTAAGAAAAAAGCCTACCTAACTATGGCTCTCTCTTCATACTTTTTAATGGTAATAATTTTAAATATAATTTTATTATAAACTCATTGTGTAAAAGCCCAGAAGAGAAACACTGAAGAGTTGGATATTTACATTTTCACATGAAAAACACTAAATGTCCTCTCACCTCAATGTCAAGCAGTTTACTCCAGAAATGACCTCTGAAGTAACATCTCACCTAAAATTCTGAAACGTTCAGTACCAAACCTTTTTAACAGCGCCCTCTAGGGCCCGAGATCTGATGAATGTGACAACCAACCCGTGTGACAACCAACCCCGTTCTCCCCTACTTACAAACTTTCCAATGCATTGATTTATGAGTAAAGCCTATTTGTACTACTGTAGAAGTTTGATAACAATCCAGGCATTAGTAGTGGAGTAATTTACGAGATACACTGGTGGGTCCGTTAGCGCCTGTACTAAGCCATTCGGCTGATAGCTAACTCCACCAATTTGCGACCAAATGAAAAAAAGGGGTGAGGGGGGTGTTTATATAGACGTAGTGGTGCATATGACACTAGGTCGAAATTACGCCGAACCATCGCTTTAATGAATATATAAATATAATCATATACTTCAGTATGTTATTTGATGCTCAATTGTCACCATAAATAAATACATTATTTACCGTTTAAATGGGACATCAAACATAAATGAATCCTGATTGCTTCACTCACTGTGGAAATTTAAAAAGCTTCCTTTTAAAAGTCTGACAGACCATGAAGAAGAAATTTAACTTGTATGGTGTTAATCACACTAATTACAGTAATAGACACAGTGGGAATGCATCAGCAGTGATCCAAACTATCAAGCTGCATGCACATTACTGTAATATGAAGCAGTCACTGATAAATTGGACGATTAAACAACACTAATATCAATTTAAAAAAACGTTACTTAATAGGCTAGTTTCACTTAAGAGGTCTTGCTAGCTACTTGCTTTCTTGTCTTCTGTCAAACCCTTTTTATTTGATGTTAGTCAATGCCATATATGATGCTCTGCACTCTGATTCATTTGTCTCATGAAGGCAGCTCCAGTTTACCTGCAATCTTCAGCATGGAGGGTTTATTTTTTGCAGGAGTGGGCATTGATTTGTTGGTTGCTCTTTTGCTCCATTAACTGTTCAAATTAGTCTGTATCAACTATTTTCCAAGTCTGTGGTTTGATGAAGTTAAAAAGACACATGGCAAACTGAGGCAACACCTTCCAGAATCAGATGGCTTTTTTATGTGTGTGAATGGCATCAGAAAACAAGTGAGCTCCAAAACACTGGAACATTTACCCTACTTTAGTAAACAGCATAATGGGAAATGTTATAATCAAACAGTTTAGCCAGCAAAAAGTAGCTAGTAAATAAGACAGTGATTAAATTCACCAAAATTCAAGTTGTTTTTTTTTTTAAGTAAGATGAAGCAACTGTGAGGAGCCAACAATAAACATGTGGGGAATAAAGCTTGAAACTTTTCTCACATTTTCCAGCAGTGTTAGATGTGATATTTCCACGACATGATTAATAAAATCAAACCATGCCACCTTTGTTGTAAACAACAATTAAAGAAACTCACTTCTTTTTAAGTAAGTCAGAATAGTTTCTCAAAGTCTCTGCAGTCCAGACTTGAATTGTTCACACATTATGTACACGCACTGCTATAATATAAACCTATAGTCAGTGCTACAATATCATATGAACCTTTATGTCACAAATGAATTCACCATTATCTGCAAAGAAATGCAAGCATTTTATTTTGAGCAGCAGATCAGTAAAGACAACATAGACTTTTATGATCAGTTGTGTCTCTCCTGCAACAACACACAAACTGCTTTCTGGTCTCCTCACCGACAACACAACACTGATATTGTTATTTTCCAGAAAAAAAGCCCATTTACACTGAAACACAGCTATGTTTGTTAAGGTTCAGCATTAATATGTATTTTGACTGTACTGACATATTTTCATATGTCTGGCACAGCCCCTTTTGGACCTGCCATGTCACAAAAAACAACTATAAACCAACAATTATGAAGCCAGTTGTAAATTAGTGTGTGTGTGTGTGTGTGTGTGTGTGTGTGTGTGTGTGTGTGTGTGTGTGTGTGTGTGTGTGTGTGTGTGTGTGTGTGTGTGTGTGTGTGTGTGTGTGTGTGTGTGTGTGCGTGCGTGTGAGTGCGTGTACGCGCGCGTGCGTATGGGAGGTTTCGGCACACACACAATGTGCTAATTTACTTGCCAAAATCAATATTTGAGTGTGAGACTGATAGAAGGATGTTTTATATTTCAGCTTTTGGTTGCTGAGTTAGGGAGCTACTGTTTTTTTTTTTTTCACAGGTCCAGGGAAGAAGATATTCACACGGTGAATCATTCCAACTGTTTTTCTCAGTAAAGAACTTTGTGTCTCCGCAGTCTTCATCTGTGCTTTCATAACTGTTAGGCTCATCAGTGGCCCAGTAGCTGAAACCCAAAAACAAAGAGTAAACTTATCATAGATGTCACAACCTAATAATATAAATTGTTGGAACCAAATGCTTGATTTATGTTTTGATGAATGTTTTATTTTATCTGGTTCACTATTATTATTTATCTGATTAATTATGAGATATGAACATGAAATATTCTGGTTTGAATAATGAGTTGAATTGATAACAATTATGAAATTGTGAATTATTGCTAATTTTGATTACTAGACGCTGACATAGCTGCCCATTCTCACCTCCGCTTCCTCTTTATAGACAGGTGACTGTAGCACCTGTGATATATTAGTGTTGGCTATTGGGGCCGGCGGAGCTCTCGGTTTCAGGCACACAGCCATACAGTTTTAGACCGCTGCTAAGCGTTGTTTTTTGTTTTGTTTGATCAAATGGAAAAGAAAGAAATGTATTGATTTGATCTGTTTGTCACTAAGAAACATCTACCTAAGTTGGAATTATTTTGGAAATAAATATCTTGAACCAGAGGAGAGAAGTGTTTGGATCTCATGGTCATTTAAAAACCTTTGACAGCGCTGGAATGCATCGGACATGGATGCATGTAAGCCAACAACCAAGAGCATCTTTTACAAGAAAAGATTGCGCTTATACTATCTCTTTCTGACACTGAATCTGATTTATAAGGCTAATTCCTTTATTTAGCACAACCTCAGGTTTTCATCTACCAGTGCACTTTAAAACCTATAAAAGTAACCTAAAAAACTTTCAGCAAAGAGAGTGATTATGAAACAATGTGTGAACCTTGTTTTCAGCGGAGACCCATCCACCCACTTCCATGTCCCTTCTATCTCTCTGTCAGTCAGTCCAATCCAGATTCTCCTTTGGAGGTGATGTAGAAATTCCTTTTTTACAGAGAGAGAAAGAAAGTGAACAATATAAATGAAATATACAGTAACTGCAGTTCATTTATTCAAAGTTTCCATCTCTCACTCTCATACAAACAGACACACACACACACACACACACACACACACACACACACACACACACACACACACACACACACACACACACACACACACACACACACACCTGTTTTTCTTTGGTGTTGACAATCAACAGGTCCGCCCCTCTTTTAAGACAATCATATCTACTGTTATTCCAGGTTTTCTTGATTTCAGAAACATAATAGAAACTACCGCTGAAATACACCCATCCTTGTTGGGAGTAGTAATCTGTGAACAACAAAACAGACAAATCTTCAATACCCCAACAACAAGAAGAATTAATAAATACATTTCCACTGGAGAATCGAAGTTGCATTATATTAGTGGGAAAAAGCAAAAACAGAGATAATAAAGAAATCTGTGCCAGAACAGAAAGATGATATATTACAGGCTTGGAGGCAAAGTGTTATAAATGTTTTAAACGGCAGCAGAAATCTACAGAGTCATAACAAGAAACTTGAACTGGCTGCAGTTCCAACATACTGGCAGGGTTAAAGGACTAGTTCACAATTTTTCAAGTCTGTCCTGAAGCAATATTCTAGAAACATGTTTTTGTTTGTTGGTTTGTTTTGTTTTCGGTTTTTTGCTCCAATCGTTCCTCCTGTTCAATTAGGTCAATTAAGAGATCACTTCATAATGCACGTTCAATGTAAGTGATGGGGACAAAATAAACACTCCTCACCTTGAAGATATTTATTTAAAATGTATTTAAACATAATATGAAGCTTCAGCTGCGCGAAATAGTTAAATCAAGTTAATATCTTACAAAATTACAGTTTTTTTAGGGACAAATTATCTCTTCTTGTTGATCCCTCCACTGCAGCTTTTTACTTAAAATATACAAACTGTGGAAGAAATCTGCTTCATTTGACAAACTCAGATGGATGAAGTGTCATATTATCTTCAGATAAACTTTTAAATACATTTTTGCTCAAAATGAAGACTGTGGATTGTGTCCAGGTGTGAAAAATGGACCCGAAATCTTTTTGTGACTGCTTGGTGCAGTTTAGTTTTCAAACTTACCAAAATCAGAAAGCTTCTTCTTCAGCTCATCTCTTTCCTCAGTGAGTGTTTCAATGCTGGCCTCCATATCCAGTGTCTTGTTATCTAAAGAGCAGAAAGAGTAATATGAAGCTGCCATGAAACAGCATCACAGCATGTCCACAGGTAAAGAGATGTGTATTTTAAAACAATATGGAAACTGTGTGTCTATTAATGACAAGTAAATTTGAATATTGTTGTAATGTATGGAAACCATTCCTACATATAAAGCCAGGGATATTTGTGACTTTATAGCTGCAAGACTAAAGGAATATTTTAACTTGGGTTAAATGTTTACTTTGATGGCTGAAATTAAACTCAAAACTTGAATGTCCATCCTCTTCTTATTCAACGGTATCACACAAGCTTTGCACTAATTACAAAAGCCATCAGTTGTGTTACATATGCTTTCTGATTGTTTCTGTATAAACTTTCCCAAACATCAATTCAGTCTCATTGCAGATAGTGAATTAGTCACAACATTTAATCTATAGATTCATGTACATGGACACAAATGTTCCAATGTTTTTGTAACATTCAGCACAACTTTCAAACTAATGTATTTGAATTTGAATTATATTGTGTTTGAGTGACAGACTGCGGCAAAGTGGCTGAAACACACCATGCGTCCCCATTTTTCACCATCAACACCGGCTGTCTCATTAAAATAACTAAGCTTGTTAATTGTTTAAGCCCTTAGTTAATCAGTAATCAATCATTTGCAGACACATGCTGTCCTGGGTTTGTTTGTGTTTTGCATTATATTTGGTTACAATTCACATTTCAGCAAACTTTTTGATTAGAGTAAAACACAGACATGTATTAAGTCGAGTTATTGTTTATTGGTTTAGTTCTGAGTTTCATAAGTTAAGCATTGGCTGTCTTTGTTACTTACCACACCCGCCACATGGTCAACAGACAGAGGGAGAGACTGTCTAACTACTTCCGGTATAAGGATTATGCTGTGAATGATGTGTGGTAAATAATGTTGACTAATGACTAACAAGTAGCATTTTTAAATGCCAGTTGGTATAAGGTAAAGGACGCCCCTGCAGTATACGGTTCTGCCTAATAGAGTGGAGAGAAGAATTCAGAGGATGATGGTGTAGCTGTGTGCTGCATACTGCACGTGATCATGCCTTAGTTTGCGTATCTTGGGTTAAGCCAGTTAAATTTCGATTGCATGTATTCTTTTCATTTTTTGGAGACACTTTTTTTTGTTAGACTGGACTTAATTAAAACGTTTTTTAATCATTCAAACAAGAATCTGAGTCTGCTTCCTATCACCTTCCTAGCTACTCTGGTCAGGCTACATTGTCACAGAGACACTATGGTGTTTATGTTACCGTGACGAAGGTTGCTTAACTTTAAGGAAGTTCGTAACTTCATCATTTAAGTGATCATTTTAACCCAAACCAAGTACTTTTCATGCCTGAACCAAACCAGACCTTAACCACAGCATTGTCACATCATAGGTTTTTTTTATCAGTGATTTGTAGCAGTTTCCCACTCATGACTGGCAGCAAAAACATACTGCAGGCATGAAAGATATTTCCCATTGAAATTCATTAGTTTGAATGTTGTGCTGAGTATCACAAAAAGAGGAAAATTTGATTCCTTGTACACTTATCTATATATTAAATATTGTGACTATTTCACAAACTGCCATGAAACTCTGTTGCAAACATGTATCTCTCTAAATGACAGTCAACGCCAAACTAGTATGGACTTTATGTACAGCTAAACAGGAGATAATATCAGAAACGGAAATGTAGCCCTGAGAACACAAACTGAAGCTAGGTATATATGTATCACCATACTGACCACAGTCACTCAGGTTCTTCTTCACTATTTCTAATGCCGTACAGTAAGAACTGTCTGAAAGAGAAGAAAGTCTTACATGTAAATTGTGCAATAAGTTGGCCATTTACAACAGAGATGTGACCATCAGTTGCAAAAGAAACTCTTAAAACTTACAGGACTTTTGGAAACTATTATGTTTAGTCAGAAATATGTATCAGTAGAAACTTTACACTTTAGTCTTATAATAATTAATGGAAGTCAGGAGAGACACAGTGTGGACGAACAAACACAATTCAGACTCACAGAGAGAAAGATGCAGTGAAATGTTGAGAGCAACTTGTAGGAGACACAGGAGTCCAAAACTCACAGCGACCAGTCTGTACAGTTTCATTCCTGTGTGCCAAAATCCCCCCCCCCCCTTGTAATTTAGTGTGCAAGATTAATGTTAACATTGTAGTCCATGTCACTTAAAAACTAAACTTAAAATTATTGAAATGTAAGATTTCTTACCAGGCTGTACAGCAGACACTTTCCTGTCTTTACCACAGTGACTCCTGGCTGAATCACCATGCAAGTTTTCATATACCATAGCTATCTCAGACTCTTCTTCATTGAAAACCGTTGCCATTTTTTACTTGTTGATGAAGGTGTTGGTGTGATGGCTTTTTCTTTTAATAGTGCAGATCTGTGATCTGCTTCCTGCTTTATGTTTGGATGTGCTTACAAAGCAGGAAACCTTCTTGTTCTTCCTCTTTTGACAGTCGTTTTTTTATGTCATAACTATTATTAGGACACTGTGGGGTGTTTTTTTTTCTGAAAGCTCCAATATTTAACTTTGCATCTATAGTCTTATCTAATAACAGGGAAGTGTCTGAACAAACAACAAGCATAAACACAGCAGGCTTTCTGTGCAATGAGAGATTATTAATAATATTTCACATTTAGCTTTAATTTTCAAATAAAGTTGACTTTCTTTCTCAACTCAACAATGTTGTGATACTAACGTGTGGCTGCGCTAAAAACTACTAATACTTTCCTGAGATGGTGGAAACACATTGTATGGCCTTCGTTGTACTGTGCGTATCAACAAATAGTTGGCCTTTTCTTAAAATCTATTTCAATTCAAATACAGTACCAGAGATGCCAATCAAACTGTGGAGTCTATCCAACGTCTATTAAAAATGTTTTACTTAATAGGCTAGTTTCACTTAAGAGGTCTTGCTAGCTACTTTCTTTCTTGTCTTCTGTCAAACAATCTATTATTTGATGTTAGTCAATGTCATATATGATGCTCTGCACTCTGATTCATTTGTCTGTCTCATGAAGGCAGCTCCAGTTTACCTGCAATCTTCAGCATGGAGGGTTTATTTGTTTTAAAACAAGCACAGCAGGAGTGGGCATTGATTTGTTGGTTGCTCTTTATTACCAGTAACAGTGCTCTCAGTGTCTCATACAGGGGAAACAAGACAAGCACTCCTACATGTTACAACAGAAACTGTCATAGGGAGCCAGTCGTGGCTAACAGCTGTAAAGTGATGGACAGTCTGTGTAAAGCTAAACATAAATTACAACTTTATAAAAGGGCACTCAAGGGGCAAGCGCTCAGGCATCCTTTGCTGAGAAAGACAAAAGAACGGTCCATCTTTCTTCAGGGAACCCTCTTCCATTAACTGTTCAAACTAGTCTGTATCAACTATTCTCCATGTCTGGGGTTTGATGAAGTTTAAAGACACACAGCAAACTGAGGCAACAACTTCCAGAATCAGATGGCTTTTTTTATGTGTGAATGGCATCAGTAAACAAGTGAGCTCCAAAACACTGGAACATGTTCTTAGATCAACATAATCCCAGTACAGCCACTGTCCACATGGAGCGTCATTTCAGACATTTAACTATCTGAACTAGTGTTACTGCTTGGCGACGGACTTGGTCTTTCAACTTGCTGAACCTTTCTGATTCTGTCCATCATCTTCATCATCATCACTTGGCAGGTTGGTCCATTTATAGCGGCTGTCACAGAAACAGCAAGCCTGGGAAACCACAAACTTTAGTCCTTTGACAGTCTTTCTAACTGTACATTGTTTGCTGCATTCCCGACATGACTTGAAAAGCTGAAGGATGCACTCTTCATCGATGATGAACTCTGATGAGCTGAAGGAGTCAGAACAGACGCAGCAGTTAGTCAGGTGAAGAGGAGCTGTGAGTTTCCATTTCAATGTGTTCAGTACAACAGATCATAGACGAGGTAACGCTAAAAACTGGAGATGATATAGGTGAGAAGGAGGAACAAGGAAATATTAATGAGAAATTTAACAACACAAGCCTGAAGACCTTATTGCATCAAACTGGATTAACATCAGCTTACCTCCCCAAATCCACCAGGAAGTGTCCATCTCCCACACTTAATGATGTGCTGAATTCTTGATCCTCATCTTGAATTTCTGTGTGTGGACCCAGTCAGTTACTACTAAAACTTTTCATGCTTAACAATTAGCTTGCAGCATGTTTTGAGCTTGAGAAGGACTTTTCTAAAATGAAAGTGACTCACCTCTATTTTCTTTATTTTCTGTCGTCCATTTGTCTGGATTTTTCTGTCTTTGAACAGCAGCATCTTCTTTCTCTGGCTCCTTGAAATTGGACATGGAACAACAACCCGTCAGCACACAGCTTTGTGGAAACAGGCGCACACATTTAATTCACAACAACTTCACACATTACATGTAGGACATATAAACAGAACATTACAATTAAAAGGATAAATATTAATATATATTCATTTTCTGTCAAACAATTAACCAACTAATCGTTTCAGCTCACACTTACCGTTCTGTTTTCAGATGACTGGACAGAAGTTTCAACTCTATTCGGTGAACTCATCGCAAGCGGGTATTGATAATACAAACTGTCACTAAATAAACAACACAGGAACACAAGGGTGTAAATTAAGTTCACATGAGTGTATTTAGGCATGTTACTTTTTTTTTTTTTTTTTTACTATTGTACATAATAATTACTGTATAGTTCAAAATGATAAAGTCACATAAAAACAACAATGTAAATATTTTCAGATTGCCTTTTTCAATCATCACTTTGAAGAAGCGATACTAGAAATAAACCTGCTCAGAGGATCTAATAAAAAAATAAATCCTCTCAGCAGGTTTCAGTTGAAGGGCTCTGTGGTGGATGATCGGGTTGATGCTCTAAAAACTAAATAACTACAATCATGGAAGTCAGCAGAGGTGTAATGTAAGTACTTTTACTCAACTACTGTACTTGGATAGAAATCTGAGGTACTTGTATTTTATGCTACTTTATACTTCTACTCCACAACATTTCAGAAGCGAATATTGTACTTTTTACTTCACCACATTATTTCCCACTAGTAGATAGGCTATTAGTTACTTTTACATTGAGATTTTATATACAATATTTAAACCTTTAATGTTTAATATTGTAACTGTTGAATGATCTGTTTTCTGTTCAAACTTTGTTGTGCACTTTGTGTGAAAGGTGTTACATATATAAAGTGTATTATCATGATAAAAACATGATACACTTAACATTTGATGTAGTCTTATCACTATCGACCAATTTATGAGCTCTTCAACGATAAACCACAGCATTAAAAGGCTCTTACATGTATTTGTTAGTGATCAATAATAAATAATATCAAATTGAAGAGGCTGCTGCACAACAGATGACGTCACTGATTACCGTGCCTGATGAATCAGTCCATTCATTCATGTTTTTTTACCTTTTCACTCAGTGTCCATCACACATGAACATATTTACTATAAACTAACATCCAGAGTCGCGATGCTGCAGCAACAGCGGGTGATCCAAAACGTTGCTCCTTCCGAGTGGAAACACCAGACAAGACATTGGTTCCCATTTATTGAATTGAGCGCCACTTCGCTCCTTCAACTATAATTAATAATTTAACACTATGAAACAAGCCAATCTGCATAGTGACAATTTATAATCTTGATACTTTAATGGCCTTCCGCCGATTATACTCAAGTTCTTTTAATTAAGCAATATTTTTTAATTCAGGGCTTTCACTTGTAATGGAGTCACCACAGTATTTCTACCTCTATTGGAATAAGGGACCTAGGTATGGGGTGCCGATTGTAAAATTTTGGTTATAGTTTTATAGCTGGTTTTATTTTATTTTATTTTTTAAATATTTAGCTCACTTTACTCACATTTAGCTCATTTTTCTTTCATTTGTATATAAGCGTGGCAGCAATACGTTTCAGTACATTTAAGACAGAAATTCTTGTAAAACATTATACAGAACTGTTAAAAATGTGTATACATAA
This sequence comes from Scomber scombrus, assembly GCF_963691925.1. Taxonomy (NCBI): domain Eukaryota; kingdom Metazoa; phylum Chordata; class Actinopteri; order Scombriformes; family Scombridae; genus Scomber; species Scomber scombrus. The sequence goes on along the minus strand of NC_084971.1, from coordinate 13,922,365 downwards.
AAAATAATCTAAATCTAAATGTTAAATCTAAATATTAAATTTAAATAATACATCTAAATGTCAAATCTAACACTTAGATGTAACGTTTAGATTTAGATTAATTTTTTTATGAATACTAATTTTCTATCAAACAAACGAAATCTTAACCTTAATCCTAACGACTGAAGTGCTCACAGACCTCAGATGTATACCTTTTGTCACATCTCAATGATTGCTTTAGTCTATAAATGTTCATGACTTTGTCAATCAGTTTGGTCCTAATGACTTCATATCTGGGTTTTTTCTGTGTCTGTATCTGGTAAAAAGTTGCACAGCCCTTTTGTGGGTCCAGAGGTCAGATAAATTACCTCAAGGGGTGAAATTCGAGGCAGTGTAGTAGTAGACCTCAACACATGTAAACAGACTATAGGGACTCTCAGACCAAAGTAACATTTTCAAAGTTTTAAGACCTGCTGGAGGAACTACTCCCTTTTTATTGTGTACGTACTGCAGGAATTGGGAACAATGGTAGTTAGAACACTGTATTAAGAGACTTTTTTTACTTCAGGATACAAGAGGAACCTTGAGTTATTTAACTGTACGTTGATGGGCTGCAAACATGAGTCAATGCAGTACCAGCAACCACCATTTTTTAAAACCTGTTTAAAACTTTAGTCTCATGAACAACAACTCTTACCGTAGCCTAAAATGGAACAAAACATATTGTGAACATATTGTGTCGTATCTCTTGCTGAATTGATGTTGCTATACCATCCGCTGGCCACCTTAAGTCACTTCAGCGTTCCTATTGGCAGTGCAAATGCAAACAGAAAGAAAAAGCCATTGAATGTATGTAGTTCTCAGGGGGAAATCCCCAGTAGTTCCTCTCATTAAGCCCCCATAACTGTTTGGTCTGAAAGCGCATTATGAAAAGTGAAATTGTTGGAGTTCTCCTTTAAAACCTGGTAGTTTTGAAACAGTACAATGTTAAAACACTGTCGACTGATATTGTGCATTGTATCTAATGAGCACACAGATGCCCTCATCTATTGATGTTATCTATTAAATTTGTGGGCTCACTCATCTCCTCTGGTTGAATATGACACAGTTAAAGGTTTAAGTTATTTGTTTGAGGTACAGATTCAATTTATAGTCTTTTATTTCAATTATAAAACATTTCACCTAACATTTCAAAGTATAAAAATATAAACAAATAAAAAGTCTAAGGCAGCTTCATTTGGATCAAAAATGAAAGTTCAAATCCAAAATGTGTGAAGATTGAAATTGAAGATAAAGTTGAGTTGGTCTTTCAACTTGCTTAATCTTTCTGGTTCATCTGAAAATGTACATCGTCTTTATCATCATCACTTTGCAGGTTGGTCCATTTATAGCGGCTTTCACAGAAACAGCAAGCCTGGGAAACCACAAACTTTAGTCCTTTGACAGTCTTTCTAACTGTACATTGTTTGCTGCATTCCCGACATGACTTGAAAAGCTGAAGGATGCACTCTTCATCGATGATGAACTCTGATGAGCTGAAGGAGTCAGAACAGACGCAGCAGTTAGTCAGGTGAAGAGGAGCTGTGAGTTTCCATTTCAATGTGTTCAGTACAACAGATCATAGATGAGGTAACACTAAAAACTGGAGATGATATAGGTGAGAAGGAGGAACAAGGAAATATTAATGAGAAATTTAACAACACAAGCCTGACGACCCCATTGCCTCACACTGAATTAACATCAGCTTACCTCCCCAAATCCACCAGGAAGCGTCCGTCTCCCACAATTAATGATGTGCTGAATTCTTGATCCTCATCTTGAATATCTGTGTGTGGACCCAGTCAGTTACTACTAAAACTTTTCATGCTTAACAATTAGCTTGCAGCATGTTTTGAGCTTGAGAAGGACTTTTCTAAAATGAAATGTACTCACCTTTATTTTCTTTATTTTCTGTCGTCAACTTGTCTGGATTTTTCTGTCTTTGAACAGCAGCATCTTCTTTCTCTGGCTCCCTGAAATTGGACATGGAACAACAACCCGTCAGCACACAGCTTTGTGGGAACAGGCGCAAACAGAACATTACAATTAAAAGGCTAAATATTAATATATATACATTTTCTGTCAAACAATTAACCGCCTAATCGTTTCAGCTCACACTTACCGTTCTGTTTTCAGATGACTGGACAGAAGTTTCAACTCTATTCGGTGAACTCATCACAAGCGGGTATTGACGATACAAACTGTCACTAAGTAAACAACACAGGACCACAAGGGTGTAAATTAAGTTCACATGAGTGTATTTAGGCATGTTTTTTTTGTTTTTTTTACTACTGTTCAACATAATTACTATAGAGTTCAAAATGACATACAAAGTCAAATAAAAGCTACAATCTGATTCACTCAGATTGCCTTTTTCAATAACCAATATGAATAAGTGATACTAGAAAAAACTAAACTTACAAATGTGCACATATAGTAGGTCCTCTCACCAGGTTTCAGTTGAAGAGCTCCTCTTCAGTGGCTGTTCAAGTCGATTCTCTGAAGACTTCGCCCAACAATAACTACAATCATAAAACTTGCCAGTTAGCAGTGGTGGAATATAACTAAGCTCTATATTTTTATTCTGGGAGTCCCCTGGAGTTTCCTTTCATGATTCAGTTTTTAAAAATCCTTATTTATCTTATACTGGCCCTTTGTGCAGCCTCAAAGTTCAGCCTCTGTCCTTAACAGGCTGTTTAAGCTCTTGGATAAAAAGCTGGAGACAACCAGCACACCTTCAACAGGTAAATTACTTATTCTTTGTCCTGTCGCGTAATGGACAAACACTCACTGCATGCCACAGTAGTCCAAAGCCTTTGCGTTTTGCTCACATGCATTACTTCAACATACGTTTACCTCATTATTTGACAAATTGGCCACGTTTAGTATTAACATCTGACATTGTAACATTATGACCGAACATAAGGAAGTGTATAAAATGTATAAATCTGAGGTACTTTTACTCCACTACATTTCAGAGGGAAATATTGGACTTTTTACTTAACTAGATTTATTTTCTATCATTAACCTATGCAAAGTGCCAAAAACTGTTACACAAAGATCAACTACAACATTAAAATGTTCTTAATGATTTGAAAGAAACCAGTCTGTATTATGAGGACTTTCACTCTTGATACTGTACTTTCAAGGTGCTGTAGGCAACTTTGAAAAATGGATGGTGAAGGAGTTTGAACAAATGCAAGTCCCTCCCCTTGGAGTAGTGGAGAGAGCACGTATTTTGGGTAAGTTTAGCTCAACAGTGTGAATTTCATTCATTTAATAATGGGTTATAATAAGCTGAAATAATAGGGGATTAATTAATTGGCAGCAACAATCCGCTCTGCTGATCAATGCATGCACCCCTTAACACTCAGTAAAGACACTTCAAATCAAGTATTCCGAGTCTAATAAAACATTTGCCTAAAAATCATTCCAGGTTAATTATCCCTTCACCTGTGCGCGCTCCCATGAGGTGCGCGCAGGTCTGGGCAGGCAGCTACCTGTCCATCAGCACACAGGCCAGCTCCTCGTCTTTGCTCAGCCCCATGCTCTTCTTCAGTGCTCGCCAGCGGCTGAAAGCCAACCCCAGGTTAACTCTCGTTTTACCCCGAGCTTTGTCCCACTGCCGCTTCGCCTCAGAGAGTTTTTTTTACCCCTGGCTTTCTGTCCGCCATTTCCACAGCTTCCTCTTCTATTTCCACAACTTCCTCTCCCATGCGCCGTTATTGGTCGGCGGCTACACGCGCACTGCCCAAAGGTTGGCTGAAAAATCCCAATTAAAGTCCTCCTTCAATGTCCTCCCAATCTAAAGGTAAAAATTCTAAATAACGACACTTTCAAATGGTCTATTCTTCCTGCTTTACCTTTCTGGTCCCCTGTATGTAAACGTTTTGGGTTTTTTTTAAAACTTTGTGTACAACAGAGGTCACTGACCCAAGACATCCATTATACTGTAAGAGTAAATTGAAGGTAGGGTTGGTAATGTTGGAAAGCTAGCAAGAGAGCTAGCAAAATTTGAAAATAGCACCTCCTCCTGCCTCCTCTAAGTTCCACCCAGCTGCTCCCCCTCCCGTCAGTGAGTCCGTCCAACCCTACCTTTAAAATTTTATTTTTTATTAAAATGTTTTATCTTTTATGACATTTATTTGACTTTTCTCCTGCAAATGTATAACATGTATATTCTGATATTGTGTGTATGATCACTTTGTGAAAAAAGGACATTTCACCTATGATACATTTAAAAATAATATATAAACTACATATGTTAATGCATGAATATTTGTGCACAATGTAGTTATCCTACTTAAATCCAGTGATGTTAATTAATGTACGTAGTTTAAAAACTTCACAAACTACATTTAAGACGTATACAACAATTACAATTTAAGGATAGTTTATTATTTTTTGACCAACATTGACTGCATCAATAGTTTGAGCTTTACATGAAATAAAGACAAAATCTCAAAATACTTCCTTTAATTTTGTGTTTTTTTCCACTTTGAAGAATGATAGTCATCTCAAAAAGAGCTTCTCATGTTATATTCTTGTATTACTATTCCAATTTTTCTTTTATCAATGTTTTTACACACCATACAGCAACATCTTTCTAATGTTGCTGCAGTAAAGAAAAGACAGCGACACATTTAGTTCTATAAAACATAATGCTGTGAGGTCCAAACAGCATAGTTTTATTGCTCAGCTTTCTGCAAGGGTACAAGAAGTTTATTATTTTGCTTCTTTATTGTCCTTATGTACAGGTGTCAGTTACAAGCTCACAGAGCAGCTGATGTGAAAAACTATGAACACATATACTGTAATAATAAATACAAAACCAGATAGGAAATCAAAGAAACACAAACATGGTGCAGTAAAAAAAAAAATCCTGTTTTGTACTGAATCAAAAGTAATTTACACACACCCAAGAATTTGTACATAAACCTGTAAATGTGTACTTCAAAGTGTGGGGAGAGAGACTGCTAAACATCACACACCTCATTGTGGATTTTTAACTGATGAAATAATTAAATGAACATTGATGAACTGATATTATAGACAAAAGGTCTGGCGCTCATTTGGCCATTAAATGCCATTAGAATCATCAAATCAATCGGATTACACCAAAATCACCTCACATTGATTTGAAATTTACAAAAGTGAACATTGATCTTCAAAATTGTCGACAATGTCCAACCATTTTAATGGTCTTAAGGAGAAAGTAGGATTTCCCCTCATCTGGAAATACTCAATCCCCACAACCTTTGCACTGAAAACTGAACCAGCCAGAAACCTTGGTGCTGAAAAAAAAAGTAACAAAGAGCAGAAGTGGATTGTGTACACTGGACAAACATACATGTGTGCATATCAAGAACATGTTTGTGTGTGTGTATATATATATATATATGTGTGTGTGTGTATCTACATAAAAATCAATCAGTCCATTAACTATTTGGTAAATAGAAGGAAGTGTCCGATTATAACTTGGAGCCCAAGTATGCATAAATGTGTGCAAAAGAACTTGTAATGCATTTATTTCTATTCTGCCTCTGAGTCAGGTTATTAAAGGTAAAATCAAATAAATTCTCTGCAACTGTACAAAGACAACAATTTTGATGTACTCTTTTTGTTTTGTGCCATGATGACCACAAAATAAACACACACGGTTTCAGAGTATGAGCTAACAAACTGTCCATGGTTGCAAATAAATGCAGGCAATATACATGTTTTAAAAAAAAAAAGAACATTTAACTAATTGTTTCCAAGTCAAAATGTTTTCTAAGAGTAATACTTATGCAAATAAATATGCTTTTATCTCTTGAGCATCCATTCACGCAGAGGTTTTGGATGGAGGCTCTGCTGATAAAAGATGCTACTCACTGTTGCCTCTCTGTGGTTTTCAGTGATATCTTATTTGGTTGAACATTTTCACTGTGTAGCACTCAGGAGTTCAGCAGCAGTCAACTCCACCATTTGCAGCTCTAAAGATCTGTAGCCACTGACAACATTCAGTCCATTTCATTGCTTTTAATAAATCATGTTGCATACAGACTGCTCATGTAAATATGAAATCCAGACATCCAGAGCAGCAAACACACATTCATGTTCTCCTGTGACGGTGTGTGTGTGTGTGTGTGCTAAAAAGTGAAAGTGATTGACCGAAAGAAAATATCACTTTAAACTGACACCATCATGGGTTTAAAGACAGGGCCTCTGAAATAAAATTTCCATCAAAACCAGTTTATCCCTCCTCACATACTAGCCTAATAAATGTAAAATAATAAAAAAAAACTTTAAAAAAAACAACAAAGGACAACTTCACCTGAGAATGCAAAGAGGTCTGTGACAGACATCAACATGCTTGCATTGACACTGAACAGAAAGAACAAGCAACAATATACAAAATAGCTATGTATTTGTACATATATACTCAAAAATTACAGGTGTATAGATACTTTTTACTCTGTATATTTCTAATGTAGTTGTATAGCAAATGAAACATGATATATTTTAATCTAATGAGAAGAAAGCACTTCTGCCATCACTGCTCAGTTTGTAAAGTGCTCTAAAAGTCACAAAAGAGAGAAAAAGAAATATTTCTGCCTTTTTAAACTGATGACGTGACTGAAAATAGTCGTCTGCCTTGAACAGCTTTTTATCAAGCCTGGTCCCGTGGACAGTTGTGCCCTTTTCATATGTGATCTGACAGGAAGTTTGCAGGACTGGATTAAAAAAAAAAAGAAAAAAGAAAAAAAAGGAAAAACATGCATACTCATTTCTGCTGGAGAAGAATGTGTGACTAAGAGGATAAAGGAAGATGAACCAGGCTCAGCAGTGAGGTTCAAACAGCTCTGCAGCATCAGATACTGTGCTAGTGGAGTTCATCTATTAAACGTCTAACTTCCTCGCATACAAGCGTACGTTTGTATACACATGCCGCAACACGGAGACAAACACGTTTACATGGGCTTTGGACACACTGTGCAGTGATCCAGGGAAAACAATTAAGATTCACACCTTCTTCGTTACCAGAGTCCGTCCCTCTATTTTTTTTTTAACAACATACGACAAGCTCAACTCAAAAGCACCACAAAACATCAAACCTGCATCCAAGTCAAAGTTCCATTTCAAAATGATATATTATTAAATGACAGCTGGTATATAAACTGCACTGATTATGTTTCACTGCTGTAAAAATAGTTAATTTTCATCATCAGATTTAAACTAAATCTGTCACATACCATTTTGGAATGAAACCCTTCAGGTATCAAAGCATTACACACTAAGGTAGGATGACTTTGTGGCGCTCCTACAAGGTGAAGCACACTAACTCTGCAGCCGTGGGGGTTGGAAGGTGTATACATTTGAGGTGAAGATGGCTACCGAGGGCAAGATATGGCTACCTGCAGAATATGTGTGTTAAAAATTCAGTGGCATGACAAAGACTAATTCACTGGGTTCAAATTGCTAAACAAAATAGTGACTCAATGTTCTCAAATGACTGGGAAGTTATAAGATGTTGAGCAGTAAGTTGATAATCTGCTTCCTGAACTGATTTGATCTGAAGTGAGATGATAGGGCAGTGCAGATATTTTCATCGTTTCCTTTTCTGACTGCAAAGACCAGCCGACACTAACAAATAGAAAAAGAAACTCCCACTCACAATGATAATCCAAAACAAAACAGTTATTCTGCAGCTCTTAACTTGATTCGCTCTCTGTATTTCACCATTAGTCACATGAACTACACCAAAATAGTGATTAAAAACAAACAAAAAAAAGACGGTATGTCTCTCTAGCAGCTGTTCAAACATATTGATAAGGGAAGAATGTGGACAGCGGTGAGAAAGGAGGAAGACTGCAGGCTGGTCGAAAGCTCTGAGTGAGCATGTCGGCACGTCGCAGTGACAGTAATAGTCTGAGAGTCCTGCACACAGTTACACATGTACAAACACACACAAACACGCTCTCCAATGTGTCTCATTCCACTGCGAAGCCGCAGGTCTCCTCGATCGCAGTCAGCAGCTTGTCGTATAGCTTGTCGTAGCTCTCGTAGGGTGGAATGTCAATCCGATTGAAGCTTGAGAAAAAGAGAGAAAGTCCACATGAATAAAGTTAAAGAGAGGTAAGAGAAAACCTTTTGAAAAAAGCACAGGTGTGAGTAATAAAATGAATGGTGGCTGAATTTCATTTTGTTGGTCTTGCTATTGTGCATCTCACTGTCACACTAAAAAAGTATCCTTTTCAATTACAAACTTGAATAATTTTGAACAACAATAAAAGCTTTCGTGCATGATGTGTGTGTGCAGGTGTATGTGAAACACACCAGGTATGGGCTTTGGGCAGATTGTTGGTGTTTGCATCGATCTGGTGAATGGTGAAGAGTCTGGGCCCTGCAGCACCTGAAGTCCAAACACAAACTAGATCGGTCATCGGTTGCAGTTCAGCATCAAATCCCAACATGCTCAACAATGCATACTTAATTCACACTTAAGTTTTGCACAGAAGGATCAAAGAAACCTTTTATGACAGTTTATGGAAACAGTTGGATAGTCACACATTGAGTTCTGTAAGTACCCTGTAAAGCCTTGAAGCCCTGCAGAGGGACTCTGGATGAGCCAGTAACAAACTGCAGCAGCCGGGCCCTCCTCTCCTCATCAAATGACTCCACTGCTTTCCAAAACCACTTTACGATGTTGCTGTCGGGGGTGCAGTGCTTCAGACGAGTGTTGGACTTCCAGTCAGAGATGTCGATCTTTCCCAGGCCGCAGACGATCAGCTGGAGGAGGAGGAGCGGAAGTGACAAACTTTAACATGAATTCAGTTTACTGTAGCAGTTTTACAAGACAGCAGGTACAGCCACTCCCTAAGCAAAAATAAAAATGATGAGTGTGTTTGTAAGAGGGGATGGTGATGACAAATGTGACTATATTTGGATCACTTTGAAATAGTTTTCTCAGGTACCTCAAGTTCCTTCTCGTCGAAGGCTTTGAGCAGGTGTTGTGGGATAACCTCATTAAAGCCTTTCTGCAGGGCCAGAAACTGAGCCTCAATGCCATGCAGGAAACGCCAGTTCACATACAACCTGCAGCAAAGAAGAGAGACAAGGGAGGAGAAGAAACACAATTAATTATTAATTATTTATTAATTATTATTATTAATTAATTAATGACAGTGTGTTCTGAGATTAAAGCTGAGAGCCACAGTTCATAGCTGATAATCTGAATTGCTTTTAAAATCAGAACGTGAATATCTTACTAAAATTAGATCACAAAGATGCTTTAAAAAAAACGAAATGAAATAATATCATGTTGTTGATTGTTGCCTTCACATCCTTGTTCACGTCCTCCTTCATACCTGACATACTCCTTCTTGGTGTCCTCAGAGACGGGGATACTCTTGCCGTTGGGTTTCAGCTCGTGTTGGATGATTTCTCCGTAGGCATTGTGCTCTACACAGAAGGTATGGTCCAGGACGCCAGTGATGTCATTGTCCCTTAGCAAAAGGAGAGAGAAAAGGTATCAGCTCTCAGCTTCAGCGGAAATTATCTGTTTTTTCCTCCAGATTTTATGAAAAAACAGACGTGCAATGATATTCTCAACTCAACATCCTCAGACTAATATAAATAAAAAGAAATATACTTCACCAAAGTGTCAACAGAAAGGATGTTCATTTTTGAGAGCTGAACTGGCAGCAGAGGGCGCCACAATCATTTGAACAGGTTTCATATTCGCAAAAGCATTGATGACAGAGTAGTCGAGTCTGTGTGCATCTGAAGTATGTTTGCTCTGTTCTATTTTTTATTGCTTTTTGTGTATCTAGACAATTTATTTTCTAATCCCTGTGTATTTATCCTCTGTAAAAGCTGCTTTGCTTCTCCACTGGTACAAGCAGAACACCAGTATAAAGATACAGATATGTTGTAGAAAATACATTTAAAATGCTGGTTGTATTTTCACTTGTTCTTTCAGGATTGTAGTTTGTGTTTTCTCTTTATCTTTGGTTCACCAGTTTAGAGCATTTAGAAAATAAAAGGTTGCCTGTAAAACAAACAATTCTTACAGGATCCAGACAAGGCTGTTGTGGAGGTCCGGGTCGACAGACTCCATGTCGTCCAGCGTGATCGATTTTCCCAGCAGCTGTTTGTAGAAGGGCAGGGTGAAGCCTCCATCAATGTAGTGGCCGTGGAACACTGCCATGCCCATGATACGACCCACAAAGTGGAAGTACGACAGGTGCTCCTGCGGATTAAAAAAGGGATATTAATAATTAATTCATTCCTACAGTTTACAACATGAACCTTTGCAGGCCGGTGTTAAAAGCCATTCAAAAATGACAGTGCAACCCTCTGTAGCTGGATAAACCTCATCATAATTTACAGCAGGACACACTCACATCACAATTATATTACTAGCATTGTGTGACTGGAAACGGCTCCATAATATTTTCTCTATGCTTGCATCCTTGTAGATAATAATAATAATAATAATAATAATAATAATAATAATAATAATAATAATAATAATAATAATAATAATAATAATAATATATTTCTATCTTTGACTCTGTGAATGGCTGGATACATATTTCTACCAGGAAGTTATGACTCTGTAAAATAAATAAAATGATTCCTACAGGGTTGACGGCAGAATCAGGGTTAATCTGTAAAGTATAGATGTCATCTCTGGAGTACTGGAACAGGCCATAGTACGGATTCAGCATCTCATGGGACAGCAGGTACAACCACTCCCTAACAAACACACAAGTATGGTGAAAAATGATCAGACAAGCATACATTACTTGAATGTTTGGTGGTATTTAAAACAGAAAAAGAAAAAAAAAACATTTTAGACAAATTACCTTGCTACCCCACCGTAGTCGAGCCCCTCTTCTCCTCTGAATTTGATCATCAGTCTTTTCCAGAGATCTTTTGGACGCATCTTCATCACTTGTCGGTATGACTCCTATGGTTCAACACAAAGACCAAATTTAATATGACAAAGCACACAAAACAAGAGTGGCTTTAATATCATAAAATATAACAAGAGGGACAGCAGTGTTTATTTTACTGAATGGAAAACACTGGAGGCTTGGGCTTGCTAGTGTGTGTATATTTGTGTTTGTGTATGTGTACATAGTGTGTGAAGTAGTGTAACTTTGACAAACCTAACACTGTCATGAAACCAACACACACCTTCAGAGAAACCAGGAACTCTTGGTGTGTGGGATGAAGACAGCAGGAATAAACTGAAACAGCCTGTTCTCTCCAGCTGTGCTTGTAGTGTCACTAAACTTTAGTTAGATCAAGTTAGAGGAAGTATTAAGCTTAAGTAAAGCAACATGGAGGAATTATTGTATTCAGTGGAGATATGGACAGATTTCCTATTCATAATCAAGGATTAGCATGTTGCGAAAAGGGAGAGAACCACTAATACAACAATAAGTTGTTTCTGGAAAGTGGTGAAAAATGATCTGATTCCTACTGTAGGTCTCCAACTCATGAGTATACTGAGGTACTAATTTTCATGTGTGTACTTTAGGTTTGCGGCAGCTTCAGTTGTAAAATATTATAAATACTACTAATGTTCAATTTTACTTTTATTATCCTTAAAAGTAATCTTGATAATTCAGTGTTTCCTTTTCTTTATTGTACCTTTTCCCATAGTTATATTTAAACAAATAGTGAGTGTTGCCTTTTTACATTACATAAGACTCATTGCTCTGTCTGTCTTCTAGGGGGGGTCCAGAGACTCAGAGGCTGTGCCACAGTAAACAATCTGCCACAACAACAGCACTGCTGACAGGGGCTACACAGAGACGACTGTGAACTGCTATTAAACTATCACACATCTTAAATAGTTCATTTGGATCTGTTACTACAGATTCAAGACTCAAATTCTGCAGGCTTAGGGGTGCAAATAATGTATCTTGCTGCTCCAGTTGGTGCAGAACATTGCAAGCTTCAATAGCATTTAATGGAGTAGTGAGACTTGATTTACATAAATCATACAGTACCAGTCAAAAGATTGGACATACTTTCTTATTCAAGGGAATGGGATGGTGTTTACAAACTTTTGATTGGTACTGTATGTCAGGTCATGGCCCAGAACACATGTAAATATGTAATCAAACTAGAGCCATTGTAAGTACATGCACATTCACGTGCACTCACTGCCACGGGTAACTTTAGGTTATTTACATAACCCCGGTTCTCTGAGTAATATGAGTGAGATGTCTCACTATGGGATGCACGCCTCGCTGCAGCCCTCAGAAGCATTTATCTCATTACGCCAATCCTGATTGGCTGGTGAACGTGTCCGTCCGCCACAGGTAGTCCCACCTACCTTAAATAGCTCATGCGGACGGCACCACCCTCATTCAAGATAAGCACCTCTTCTCACTCGCCCAAGCAAGAAGGGTAGTCTGGTGAGACATCTCACTCATATTACTCAGAGAACCGGGGTTATGTAAATAACCTAAAGTTCTCTTTCATAATATTTCGTTCGATGTCTCACTATGGGATATGGTTGCTCCCGTATTGCCAGACAAGCTTATCGAGCGTCCACCAACCCACAGGGAAAAAGGTACTCTGTTCCAATCAGGACAGCAAAACCGCGCGTGCCACGCACGGAGCGGAGACGTCCAGCATATAAAAACGGACAAAAGTGAGAGGCGAGGACCAACTCGCTGCAGCACAGATGTCCTGAACAGAAACTCCCCTGAATAAGGCCCAGGATGCGGCCAAGCCCCGAGTCGAGTGCGCCCGCAGACCCGCAGGTGTCTGCAAACCCTGACTCGTATAAGCCAAAGCAATCGCCTCCACGACCCAGTGGGACAGGCGCTGCTTTGTGACAGGTTTCCCCTTATGAGGATTAGCCCAGGAGACAAACAGCTGATCGCTCCTCCTGAAACCCTTAGTCCTGTCCATGTAAGTGCGCACCGCACGGACTGGACATAACGCATGTGACCGCTGCTCTCCAGGCGAGGCAGCAAAGGCCACAAGGTCAATAGGAGAACATGAGCCCACTACCTTAGGCACAAAGGCCGGGTTGGGCTTCAAAATCATCCTCACATCCCCCGGGTAAAGCTGAGTGCATGATGGATGCACCGAAAGCGCATGGATGTCACTAACCCGTTTAGCCGAAGCCAGAGCCAGTAACAACACTGTCTTGAGAGACAGGTGTTTCAAGCCTGCTCCCCCCAGCGGCTCAAAAGGAGGACCCTTGAGCCCCTCCAGAACCACAGCCAGATCCCATGGTGGCACCAGCGGTCTGGACACGGGGAGAAGCCTGCGCGCTCCCTTCATAAAACGGCAAACCAGCGGGTGCTGGCTCGCTGTTTGTTTCCCAAACCCCACGTGACAGGCGGCTATAGCTGCCAAGTACACTTTAACTGTGGAGAAGGCTTTTCGTTTGTCAATCAGGTCCTGTAAGAATGACAATATCACACCTACTGGACACTGAAAAGGAACGTGGCCATTTCTGTGACACCAGTCCTCAAACACTCTCCACTTACAGTCATACAGAGACCTAGTGGAAGAGGCTCGAGCACTTTGTATAGTGGAAATCACACGCTGTGGGAGTCCCACAGCTGACAAATTGAACCACTCAGGGGCCAAACCCACAGCGCCAGGCGTTCTGGGTGCGGGTGGAAAACCGTCCCCCCCCCCTGTGATAACAGGTCCCTGCGCAGCGGGAGCTGCCAAGGTTGCGCGCACAGCAACCGATATATCTCCGCCAGCCAATGCATTGCAGGCCAATGCGGAGCTATCAGAATCAGCGCGTGGCCGTGGTCCCTCACTCTGGACAGAGTGGGGGGTATCAGGGCCAGGGGAGGGAACGCGTAAAGAAGCTCGTGCGGCCAGACGTGCGCTAGTGCGTCTATGCCGAGGGGAGCATCCAGGTTGCGCAGAGAGTAAAACAGCGCGCACTGCGCGTTTCCTCTTGACGCGAACAGATCCACCGCGGCCCGACCATAACGGGCCCATATCTGTTCCACAATCTCTGGGTGCAGAGTCCACTCCCCGTATACCGGCGCGCCCCTGGACAACAGGTCCGCGCCCGTGTTCAGAGCTCCCGGGACGTGCGTCGCCCTCAGGGAGAGGAGACGACCGCAGCTCCACAGGATCAGTCTGCGTGCCAGCATGTGCAACTGACGAGAGCGCAACCCCCCTTGGCGGTTGATGTACGCTACCGTCGTCGTATTGTCCGTCCTCACCAGGACATGATGGCCCATGAGAGACGGAAGGAAGTGTTTCAGGGAGAGGAACACCGCCGAAAGTTCCAGAAAATTTATGTGAGACCGCTGGAGGTCCACACTCCAGCGGCCCCTCACTGACCGGCCCTCGTGAATTCCGCCCCACCCTGTCAGGCTGGCGTCCGTAGTGACCACCTTCCTGGACAGGACAGAGCCCATGGGCACCCCGCGGGTCAGAAACGACGGGGCTCGCCAGTGGCGCAGTGCCCTGACGCACCCCGGCGTAACCAACACTCTCCGTGCGCCATGACGCACGGGATCCAGCCCGCATGAGGCCACCCAGAGCTGGAATTCCCGCATGTGGAGGCGACCGAGACGAACCACGAGAATGGCTGACGCCATCAGTCCGAGTAATCGAAGACACAATCTGAATTGAACAGATTTGCCTGGATGGAAAAGCGCGAGACATGCTCTGAAAGCTCTCACTCGCTCCGCCGAGAGGCGCGCCGTGAAAATCACCGAGTCCAGGGATAATCCCAGAAAGATTATGTCCTGTGTCGGGCACAGCATGCTCTTTTCCGCGTTTATCACAAAACCCAGGTCTAATAGGTGCCGTGTGAGAATACGCGTATGCGCCACGGCCTCCTGCCTCGATTGTGCCAAAAGTAGCCAATCGTCCAGATATGTGGCCAAGCGAATGCCCTGCTGTCTCAGTGGGGCTATCGCCGCTTCCGTGCACCGGACGAACACCCTCGGGCTTAAAGACAGACCGAATGGGAGCACGCGGTACTCGTAGCACGTCCCCTGGAAAGCGAACCTCAGATACTTTCTGTGGGGAGGATATATTGGAATGTGGAAATACGCGTCTTTCAGATCGACAGAAGTGAACCAATCGTTCTGTCGCACCAGGCGCAGCAGGGATGCGTGTGTGAGCATCCTGAACTTGTATTTCCTGAGAAATTTGTTCAGAGCACGTAGATCCAGGATAGGGCGAATACCACTCCCCCCCCGTTTTGGGACCAGAAAGTACCTGGAGTAAAAACCGCTCTGACACTGTGCGGGAGGAACGACACAGATTGCTCCTTTGTTTAACAGTGAGAGGATTTCCTCTTGCAAAACACGAGCTGACTCTCCCTGAGCCTGGGAGTGTATTATGCCGGCGAATCGAGGGGGAACAGCGGCAAACTGCAGCCTGTAACCCCTCAAAATCGTCTTCAACACCCAGGGCGAAGCTGCGAGCGCAGCCCACCTCTGCCACCTGCGGCAGAGAGGTGAGACGCGCTGCAGCTCTTCCACCATGAGAGGTCCCAACCGCGGTGCGGTGGCGCCCTCTCGTGGTGGAAAACTGACATGGCCTCTGGGCGGTGCTGTGCACTTTGGCCCGGGAGGACAACGCAGTGACGGGGACCTCACTGCCTTCACCCCGGGAAAAGCCGCAGCTTTCCCCGGGGGTGGGACAGCAGGTGCCGCCACCGCGCTGTTTATTTTTATAGTTTTGGCTTTTATTAGCTGCGCCCTCGGCACTCGGCCCGGATGCGACAGCGGGACACATTTTATTTTCTTTATGAAAACTTGTGTGTGTGTGCGTGCTTGTGGACATGGGAGAGGGGCAACCGCTGAACCCTCTGCCGTCAGATGTCCGTCTCTCCCGGTCTGCTCTGGCACGGTCCGTGGCAGCCGGGAGATGGGGGCGTGGGGGGCCCCGGAGTGCACGCTCGGAAGCCAAACAGGTGGAGCTGGAGAACAGGGAACTACCAGCTGCATCACCGGTGACGAGAGGGGCGGTCAGGCCGCTCTCTTTTTCTTCCTGGCCTGGTGGCTGGTAGCTTGCGCGGGCTGTGCCGGCGGAGCTGTAGCTGGGGCCGAGGGCTTCTTGAACCAGCCGGGCCGACCGGGCACGGGCGGCGGGGCGGGCTGAGGCTTCGGATGTTTCGGTATTTTGAACTGCGAAACCCGGGAAGCAGCCTGCGCGAATGATTTACGCTGCGCAGGTGGAGAGGGAGCTGGGGGCTTGCGAGGGAGGCAGAGCTTGAGAGCTTCGTCTTCCTTCTTTTTGGCTTCACACCGTTGTTGCATCGATGCTAGGGCGGAACCAAAAATCCCCTCCGGGACAATGGGCATGTCCAGGACGTCGTCCTTCTCTCTGTCTGACAGGCTGGCGAGGTTGAGCCACCGCGCTCGCTCCTGCAGAACCATGGTCCCCATCGCTCTACCCGTGGCCTGGACCGCGCAGCGTTGGACACGGAGACACAGGTCGGTGATGACCGGTATCTCCTCCCACGCAGCTGAGTCCTGAGTTTGCACAACATCCTCGCACAACTCAGCCTGGTAAGCCGTGAGCAGCGAGAGGACATTGAGCGCTCTGGCCGAGAGCGCCACCGCCTTGTACGCTTTCTCAGTCAGGGCTGACTGAAAACGGTCGGACTTGGACGGCAGGCTGGGGCTCCGGGAGGACACCGCTGACAGCTGGGGGTGAAGGTGAGCTGCAACAAGTGGCTCCATCGGAGGCATGCGGAGCAGACCCAGGCTCTCCATCGCCTCACAGTCGAGGGACGAGGCCCCGGGAACCGGGCTCCGGCTGCTGTAGGGGCGGTCTCTCCATGAGCGCGCCACCTCCTCCAGCAGCTCCGGGAAGACGGGGAGAAGTTGCTTCGTCGCGCTCTTGGCCAAGGGCAATTTCTTCCCCTCGTAGCGTGATCTGGTGATCTCAGCTACGACAGCGGGCCAGGGGATGCCCAGCCGGGCAGCTGCGCGTTTGCACACGTCGAGCATGTCCGAGCTGGGGGAGGGAGAAGCTGGTGTGCTACCCTCGTCTCCATCCCGAGAGTCGACAGAAGCCGCGGGCTTTGCAGCCCGAGCCGGTGTGATGAAGATGTCATCCTCTTCTTCATCCTCTGATATGAGGAGATCCAAGGCGCCATCATCATCTTCCCCATAGTCCAAATCCAGGACGTCTTCCTCCAGCGGGGGAACCGCGGCTAGCTCGAGCTGGGAGCCCCAGCTGGCGCTAGCCTCCGGTGTCGCCACCGCAGCGACCCCCACCTCCTCTCCGCCCTCGACGGCGGCGCCGTCGGAAGAGAGATAGGGGTCATGTCCAGACAGGCTAGCCTGGCGGGCTAGTCGTCTGCGGAGACTCTTGATGGTGAACACCGCACAGTGTTGACACGAGCCGGGGACCTCGATAGCCGCCCGGGCGTGTTCCAGCCCAAGACAGCACGAGCAGACCTGGTGTGGATCCATGCTCGATATCTTATTCCCGCAGCGACAGAGTCTGGCTCCGGAGTCTCCGTGCCCTCTGGTGTGAGGGGTTTTAGCCTCCATTCCGTGCGAGCTGGTGTGCAGGCAGGGAGCCGAGGCAGTTAGCTGGTGTGCTAACCGTGAAGAAGCCGAGAATTAGCTGGTGTGCTAATGCCCGGTGCTCGAGTAGCCGTGGTGGGGCGTCGAGAGCAGTGCTGACCAAGCCGTGGAGGGCAGGAAAGCACTGAGTTCGATCTGGTGTGACCGACGAAGCAGAAAAAATGTCCTAAGCTAGTAGCGCCCAGCGACAGAAGCTAAATAAGATCCGTCTATGGACAGTTAAGCTAGCTAGCTCTGGACGCGAGATATGCTCCGAGTGAGAAGAGGTGTTTGAATGAGGGTGGTGCCGTCCGCATGAGCTATTTAAGGTAGGTGGGACTACCTGTGGCGGACGGACACGTTCACCAGCCAATCAGGATTGGCGTAATGAGATAAATGCTTCTGAGGGCTGCAGCGAGGCGTGCATCCCATAGTGAGACATCGAACGAAATATTATGAAAGAGAACTACAGTACTGGTTTGTGCATGAAAACCTAAAGTGGATCTGCACGGCTGGTGTTTCACACTTAGCTTTCCCCATCCACAGCTGTCACGTCGAAGGGCGATGAAGTCATATTTTTCATTGCTCAACTTGTAGTTATGAAGTTATGTCTGGCCCTGAATACTTGCCACTGCTGCCTTAGCTCCTTTCCTCACCCCCTCCTTCCCACCCTCCACATCTCTTTAGCTGCTGAAATCATCCAGAAAGAATGCCTTGCCTTGGTAGAACAAATGATTGGGAGAAAAAGAAAAGGAGAGACAGAGGAGAAGAAGAAAAGGAACAGAGAAGTAGTTTTTTGTGGTGTCGTGAAGGCCTTTTGGGTCTGCTTTTCTCTGGAAATCATAAAGCGGTTCTGAGTACTGCCCCGGGCCCTTTTCTGGTGCACATCGTAAACAGGGTGAAAAAATGCTAGTAAAATGCAAAGATCTGGGTTTGTGAGCATTCTGCTATTGTTTTCATGGATGTTTTGAGTTTGCATGTCAACACGTGATCCTTTGCAAGCCAGATGATGCATTTTATGAACACATAGTCAATGCACATCATGCAAATTCATGGTAAACTTTGCTGTTGTTATGCATTCATTTGCAGCTGTGATCAGATAACATTCAACAGTCACCTAAATTTATTTTAGTGATTCAAAGAGCCACATCAGACATTTTCCATGCGATTCTCATGCGTGTCACATCTCTCAGGTGCATTACAGGTATGTGCACTTCTGGGGCTGAGCAAGTTTCAGGTGATGGTTCATGATCTGTGAGCATAAATGAAGATGACTGTTCTCAAGAGCATTAGGCTTATAAGTTGTGACTTAATGTCTGTGTGTCTGCATGTAAAAGTGTCATCTTCTACTCTGCTGTTTATTTGTATTATGTTTTTGTTTTTTTTACCTCAAATATCTCCTCACGGCAGACCTCGATGCGGCAGTGGCCAGCCTGGGGTTGTTGCTGAGATAGTTCCTGCCGCAGGATCTTCAGCTTCTGCACCAGGTCTCGCTTGTACTTGGGCACCGTCAGGCACTCTGCCTCTTCAGGCAACTGGGCTGGGGACATAGCTTGCTGAGGGACACCAGGAACAACCTGGTCCTTCAACTGAGTCGGATGACTGCAAGGATAAGGCCGGAGAGGTGGAAGACAAACAGTCAAGGAGGGATGAAGAGGGACAGGAGCAGTCGGGGATATCAACAAGGTGTGAATGGGAAGTTGAGTGACAAGACAAAAGGGACAGGAGGGGAAAGACAGAAGAAAGGAAGAGTCATATGTCAGTATGATTCATTCACTGAAACTACAGTATTGAACAGTTTGTCTTGAGCTGTTTTCTTTCCAAAGTGCAGTTTCCATTTGATGCATTACAGCTGTTTACTGTCATATGCTCACAGGAATATTGTGATTTTTTGTTGTGCACTGCTTTTACTACGGTGGACGCAACAGATTTTACTAAGAGAAAAAAAAAGGGATACATCCTGTAGGGAATTCCCCAGCCCCTCCAGCTCAAATATCCTCTAAACACTGAACTAGGGAATTTTGTAAGAAATTCCCTCTTTAGCACTCACCCTCCTCACTCCTTTCAAAGCAAAGAGCACTAAACAGAGCCCTAAGCCCTAAGTAAATCTGATCCAGACCTGCGGACAGGCTGGGCCTTTGACCAGACGCTTGGTAAATATCGCCACCAGGAAAGACAGAGAGAAGGAGATAAACCCTGTGTAAGCAGCGAGAAAGGCGAAGAGAAAGAGAGAGGGGAAGAAATATACAAAAGGAGAGTGGTGTAAGAGTAGCTGGCGCCTCTGACTAGCTCAGCTGGACAGATAAGTCGATGTGTTCTCGTTGCCCTCCTCCATCACACTTGCCATGTCTAACCTCTCCCACTTTCAGATTTCTAATTCCACCCTAATCATTACTCCAGCTGTGTATCTGTGTCTTCAACTCTCTTCCATCTCCAGACATCTTTACTTCCTGTCTGAAGCATAAAGAAGCTGACAGCCAAGCTTGATTCCTGGTAGGTACCCCTACCCACCACCAACCACAACTGGAACTTCCATCATCCGACCACTGGAACTGCCACCCCTCCACTTTGAGGTGGAGGGAAAAAACACACACCAACAGGTGTTTCTGTCAACATGACACTAAAGATGTCTTTCTCTCAAGCTACAAATGATGTTCTGATAAATGTGAATTCTAGACACTGATGTTTGCCTGGCCAAAATGCAGCCTTGTTTTGCAATTCTGGGTGTGAGCAGGGAAGCATGCATCAACTCCTGACATTTAACTCATGTAACCCCCTTTTGCCATTCAAGGCCTGACCAGCATATTCTAAAAAGATGAGACTCCATAAAACACAATGTTGCCAAAGTTGAGCCATGGTTAATGTTCTAGTCTGGGCTTCCTCCAGCCTCCACTGTGGTGTTGGTGGTGGGATGCCTGGGTGGGCCTCGTAAAAACATAATCCATCTCTCCCTTCAATAGGACAGCGGCCCTCATTTTCCTGAGAGGAGACGCTGAGCCAGCAGAGGGCTTCCTTAAAAGAAGCTACTGTCCTCCACTGGGAGTGGAGTGTTGGGGCTGGTCAAACAAAGGCAGCACACCATTAGACCTGAATTGGTATGTAAAGGAAGGGGAGGCCTTCTAAGGTAGCGGCACATAACCACCCACTTATTCCAACACTCCTTGTACACTTGGGTTCTCTGGTTCAGTGGGTTGAAAAAGGCCTCATCTATTTGGACTTTCCAAACTAAACGGGTGCAGTGTTTCGCCAGTCTTGTATAATCAAGTCCGCTGCTATTTATTTTATTGGCAAGTGCTGGGGCTCCTAGCATGTCAAAGAAAGGGTAAGACTGCAGCAGAGCAGTCCTGAAAACCACTTTAGGAAGGAGGAAGGGAAGAAAAGATGGCCTTAAAACAAAATGGAATGAGTTGCTTTTGGCTGGAAGGCTTAAGAACCATATAATAAAGCATAATTTCAGCGCACTTTTTTTTTTCTTCTGAGGGCACAGTGTAATTAAAAATACGTTTCGACATAGTTCATCGTCTCTGGTTTCCAAAGGGGGCGAGCTCTGCATATTTGATGGTAAATATAGAAAATACCAGCACAGCAAAGTTGAAAATCTGCTGGGCCAAAAGACAGAAATGGTTCCTATTGCTGTGACAGCTTGGGTGAAATATGACGATTGGGGAGAAATATAAACTTTCAAATTCAATATAAGAGCCAGAGGATTTTATTATTGTTATTCCAAGGAGGAAGGAGCAGGGGGAAAAGATCTGCAGAAGTCACGAAAACTCAGAACTGGATCACCTGCACCTGAACCTGCAGAGTCATGATAGGGCTCCATCCTCTTTCAGTGTTTGCAGGGAGGCAGACTGGGTGTGTGTTGGGTGAGAGAGTGCATGCACAAGAATGAACATCTGTGTGTGTTTGTGTGTGTAAGAGAAAGTGTACGTGCTTATTTTCCAAGGCGTGTGGCACAGGTGGGCTGTAATGAGTGCTGAGTAGGTGTAGTGGTGTAAAAGCCGCACCAGCCACCCCAACACCACCCACTCTACCCCCCACCCAGCCCTGAGAATCAAAGGACCCTTTATGAGTATCAGCTGGGACCTTTCTCTTTACACCTACTGCCTAAAACAGCAGGAGGGGACAGAAAGGTTGGCCAAACAATACGGCTGCAGCAGATTCGACAGCATGTAGAGTCGAGTGTGTGCATGTGGGTTTATAGAATGATTTACTCAGTAATGATATGTGTGTTTTGCCAGTGAAAGTGTGACCTTTCACTTTCTCCCTACCTGCTGAGCTCCAACATCTGAACACTTGTACCTGCTTCAAAACCAGAGGAAACCAGCAACAGACAGAGTGCATTGATGAAACTGTCCACTGGCTAAGAGACAGCTACATTTGAAAACATTTTCTGAGCACAACAGATGCAAAATGCTTTCTGCATTCATATAGCTCAAATAGCTATATGTGTGCGTAAATAAGACAAAAATGAGTTAAGAGTAAGAGTGAAATTCTTCCTTTTGAATGGATTTGTGCTCTCAACCATCCTGATCAAGGTCCTTACAGACAACCCTTTAATGCACCACATACCGACAGAGCATTTACCCTACTAAACACTGCATACTGTTTAGAAGACTGGCACTCACTGTACCGTCAAGACACATGTGTAGCTAGTACTGTATAGACTATACATATATACATAAAATGTAATGCCACCAAATAAATCTCCACTTATATATCCTTCATAGGTTAAATATACCACACACACATTATGCACCAAATATAATTATCACTTCTTCAAACATCAACACACATATTGACATAAATGTCATGAAGATTTATAAGTTGGTTGGGAAAATACCTGCTGATGCCCACTAAATCTAAATCTAGTGGCAACTAAAAATACCCTCAGCAAACAATGACGTAATCTTTCAGACATATACTATGTGCTGGTGCAATTGAAGAAGCTAAGTATTTGAGAGACAGTGTGGCAGACCACAGTAATGTAGCTGTGTCTGACTGTCTGACAATCCAAGGCCTTCATCAGTCTGAGGTCGTCGGCAGCAGCAGGGCCGTCTGAGTCACATTTAAACCAAGATGTGTCTCGTGCATCACAGGACTGAGGTGCAAACTGTAGACTCTAAATGTAGTTACATCAAATCTGTTCATGGCTACCTCATCTCGCAGACAAAGTGTTACTGCAGACATGGGGTAAAAAAAAACATCCACTAAACAACTAAAGGGTGTAGAAATGGGAGGTAATAGCAAGGTTCAAACCAACAAAAACAGGTCTGCAGTTTGTGTCACTGGAGGGGAAATAAGGAAAAATGCTTTTGTAAAATACCATTCGCATTCAATCAACGACAGCGCAAGAGAGTCTGCAAGTTTGATATGTGTTTTTAAAAAAATGAAGCTCCTGTAGTCAAAGCCTCTCATTTGAAAGGTTTCATAGGTGTCATTAAAGATAACACCTATTTGTTAAAAGCATACTAAACAGAAGATTCCCTAAAGACATGACAACTTCATTCAATTTAATGACACACAAGGAAAGGTTTTTGCTTCATTTGAACAAAATCTAGGACATAGTGTCAACATTGTGTTGACAAAACACCACGCACACTTTGATGTAAGCCTGACACACAGTCAGCTATATTGTCTGACAACTCTTTCTTTCTCTGATGAAAACAGACTTTCATTATTTTGTTGTCATTTGTCATCACTCTCGTTTCAGGTCGAGGCTGACAGCTTGGCTTGCGGTGGGTTTTTATTTAGTTAAGTCAACACATGGCTTGTTTCAGTCTCTCACAATTTAATTAAAGCAAGTCTCTCCCCTGTAGCTGTTAAATGTGTCTGACTGACCATCTCTGACTTCTATCTTGGTTTTATATTTCATTTTCAATCTGTCTGCCAGAAAAACAAAACAAAACAAAACAAAAACCAAGATAATTAAAGTCAGAAAGATGCACCCCGACAATTATGAAAACATCTTCCAGTGGTATGAGGGAAACAGAGCCCCAACAGACAACAGCTTATTGCTGTTCTGACCAGCATGCAAGAGAAATTTCCCTTTGTACTCTCTGCAGTATGCATACTTTCCTTTGCAACCCCCTTTCCACTGAAAGAAATCAGAGACTTGCGCTATCTGTGCAACTGTGTAGATATCTAAAGAAAACAAAGGTGCATTTTTGCTTAAATCCCACACAGCAGCACGAGGTAACATGCACTCAGCTGGTCCTGACATGCAACCCCATCAACCATCACCTTCAATCTCCCTAAATGGAAACAGGTCAATGTAGAGCTGCATTATAGCAGGGTCATGGTGTCTGTGTGCGTCTGTGTGTGTGTGTGTGTGTGTGTGTGTGTGTGTGTGTGTGTGTGTGTGTATGTGTGTGTGGTGGTCCTATAAGGATGTTGGGTGAAATATTCTTAAATCCTGGCGTTGATAAAAGACAGATGTCCTGACACTGAGCCAGCAGAGAGGCTGATAACTTTAACAGTTTTTGGAGCACAGCGGAGGGTGGGGAGCAGCGCCGAGAGTGAGTGAGGACAGAGGACAGAGGAGATGACAGGAGGGGGAGGTGTAGAGATGAGGGGATAAAAAAAGAACAAGGACAGTGAGAAAGACGAGAGATGAAATGGTAGTAAAAGCAGAGTATGACAGTGGTTTGACTGGTTGTACTGGTTTCTCTTTTTCTCTTAAGGCCTTAGCGGACCTGACAAGAAAGTATAATGAGGTTAACACTGAAATTTGTCAAATGATCAGATTCTCACACATTGAGTGTGTGCATGTGTTTCACCATGAGGCCTGTATTTCTGCCTGTTGTTGTTGGGCCTCTAGTCAGTCACTCGGGGCATTTAAATTTTGAAGTCACCCAGTAAATAATCCAACATTATGAGTCTGTTGTTGAGGTTTTCTAGCACATCCAATACAATTTACTGTCTCATAGTCAAAGCTGAGAAGAAGCTAAAATAAAAGAAATGGAGTCACTGATCTATTTTAACGCAATGTCTACACATCCTGTGTAACAAAAGCAGCATGTTAGCAGAGCAGCAGCTTCTGTTCCCCATCAGTGTCTAACATGCATGGATGCGTTCAGGCGCAGCATTGAGTGTAGATCACCTGCGTTTTGGTAGCACTCGGAGCCTAAAACACAATCCTAGAGATAAAATGGAAGAAAATAGACATGAAGCATGTGAACTAATACACGGCCTGTGTATATAGTTGTATTGATTAAACTAAGCGTATCTGTACTGTCAGATGCGCCTGAGATAGACGAATGAAAAACTCGGCTGAGGCGCTTTCTGTGTGGACACGCTGTAATACTGTCAGATGCATTTTGACAATGAACTTAAGTTACTTAACTTGTGAGTGAAACTTTTTTTCCGCTGGTACACTGATTTCAAATCTAAGAGGAATATTAAGGCAGAATAAATGTTGCAACTTTTTGTTTACCCATGTTCTTGAGATAAATTGTTCTTGAGATATATTAACAAAATAGTTTTTTACCCAGCATACCAGTTGAACCTCACATGTCAAGTTTTGCCCAGCTTGAAATGCAGCTTATTTGGCTGATTAAAGTCTTAAAGCCAAAATAAAAATCTGATCTGCTTGGGCTTATATCAAGAATCTGTTATACAAAAAGTCCAAATTTGGTTAGGTCTGCTGTGACCATATGAAACCAGCCAAATAAAGTGCAAGTGCTGCTTACCTTTATATATATTTATCCTCACGTTAGAACATAGAACATCTAATGCTGTGATACAAACTGTATATAGTGGGTGTTTTAATTTTGTTTTCATTAATCAGCACAAATCACAAGTTGCTGTATTAGAAATTAGTGCTTGTTAATTTTGATATTCTCAAAGTTCTGAAACTTCGTCTGGACTCTCTCAAATCTCTCCTAATAAGGAGTCAGACAAGCAGCTAATGATGCCGACTGGATAACATAGCTAAGCCTCAACTCACAACCAGAGGCTGTTCTGACACATATGGATACTATTTGACCAAATGACCAGATGTTGATTTCCCAAACATGTCTATCGTGCCAGCCACTGTTATTGCAAGACGTTCTGACTAAGAATTTGTACTAAAAAAGCAAAGGGGAAAAATATCCACATCTTTCTATGTTCCTCTTGTTCAATTAAAACCTGCATCACACGTTAGGTCAGTCAGCCAAAATACATGAAAAACTACCCTAGAATTCAGTTTATTATACTAGTTTTTGTCTGTAATTAATACAGATCACAGGTTCCTTTCACATGAATATCGCTGACAACTTCCCTCGTTGTCATTTTCACAAAATGATTAAGTTTGAAGAGCTAACACAGTGCTAAAGTGTTGAGCCCATGTGTGTTCAGCGAGGACATGAGAATGCCTGCTAAGCTAACAGCTGCTGTGCGAACACATGTTTAGTATTATTTTCCGGAGAGGGGTCAGCTTCACCAGGTCTCTCTGCTGGTTTAGGCGGCTATGAGCTGAGCTTCAGCGGTGACAGACTGCTGACATAGAGCACAAATACACTGAGAGATGGACTGACAAGCCCCCAATACAGACAGCCAGCCACAGAGTGTGTGTGTGTGTTGAACTTGAATGACATCCACATGAAAGTTAACCCTGAGGAAGGTTAAACAAAACATGTGCACATATACTGGACATTCCCCTGTGGAAAAGCATCACAGTCAGCGTTTCCTCTCAAGATAGTGTGTTTTTGTGTGTGTGAAGCTTTGAGTGAATGGCTGCTGAAACTGCTTTACACAAACGGCTGGGTTGAGTGTACGAAAACATCCGTCAAACTGCATGTGCTAATCGCATTGTTCAAATGCATGTATGTTAGGCCATGTGTAAATGTGTGTATGCATTTGCAGTATACTGTCTGCATGCAAGTTTGTGCAGGCACACATCTGTCTGTGCAAATGTCTGAGTGTGTATGAGTGTATTTGGGTTACCTGAGGTTAGTGTTTTGGCAGTCCATGGCCACACGGGAACCATTTGGACTTGGGCTGCTGGAGAAAACAGGAGAGGAGAAGGGAGGAAAAGCGAGAGAAAGACAAAGGAGGGGAAAAAAGGGCACACAAGAGAAGGTGAACGACAGAGAAGAGGATTGGATCACAGAAAACAACAGGGGACAGGATGAAAAAAGTAGCAGTGAGACGGGACAGATAGGACAAAGAAAAGAAAAAAAAAGAGCAATACAGAGGAGACAAGGACAGAGTTGAAGGACAAGAGAGGAGCAAGAGAACAAAGAGAATGAGGAAATAAGCAAAAGAGGGAGACATAAAAATAGAGATGAGGTCCAAAAACATGAACAGAGAGAGGAAACGGATGAAAACAGTAGAGTCAGTGAGAAAGAAGAGGAAGGGAAAAGACCATTGGCAGAGACACAAGACACACCAGGAATAGGGCAAAGGGGACAAGAGAGGAAGAGAACAAAAATATAAGGTGAGATGAATGAAACCAACAGTTCTCACAGTAATCATGTTGTTTGTCTGCAGTGTGCACAAAATATTTGACTTGTTCTAAAGCCTAGCTGTAACATATCAAAGATGTATTACACTGATATAATACAAACATTAAAACCACTCTGTCTGAAAATGCGTACTCTAGGAAAAGTGTCCCCAAAAAAATTAAAATCTTTGATGTGCTTGAGCTTGTTTATGAGCATCTTATATCTTTCATGATGAAATGGATTCAAAGTTATCATCCCTTGGTTGTTTCACTGAAACTATTGTATGTATTCAAGTAGTCAAGGTAGAGAGTATAATAAATAATATAAAGAAATATTAAATCTGCTTGAAGTAATATATTTGACTATTTCTGTTCTGGACAATATTGACAGTTTTGTTAAATCACACTGTTACTGTGGCAATTAGAGGTCGACTGATTAATAGGCGGCGATGACAAGCTTTACAATTGGCTTTGATAGTGACCAATGACTTGTGCAGACTCTACCGGTCATGAAGGGACATACATCACCATTTTGCATGGAGACTCCATACACAAAGTCACCATTATAAGACTCAGGTGTAACGCCTAAATGTTTTTTCACAGCGCCTAAGCCAAATCAACAGAAACAAAAATGATACTAAGAGTTCTCCACTGCACTTAACGGTCATGGCCGTGCTGCCTCTGTCCTCTCCTCTGCTCTCTGTGTGTTATATATACACACACACACGGAGTGAAGAGCAGTGCAGAGAGGCTGCAGAGGCTGTCTGCTTTTTCCTGCTCTAAACTATTATTATTATATTGGCCTTAAAATCTACCATTGGGTGACCAATAAGAATATGTATGAAAGCAGTGTGAGAAAAGATGTCAAAAATGTACCACAAAAAACAAAAAAATAACAACAAAAAATCTAAAAAAAACCAACAAAAATCACTACTTTTTATGTGCACATATTCAAACCACAGCAAAGGTAAGCCCTTGAATATTCTGACCTGGAGGCTTGAACGCATCAATGATTCATACACTTACTTGAGTACTAGATGTAGGTTAGCAGACAGTCGCGGGTCTGTGAACTGTGTTGTTCGATTGTTGTGGTCGACAAAGTAGACACGGCCGGTTGCGGTGTTTCTGATTTCCCAACCTGGTGGCAGAGGGCCGAGCTCCTCACAGTTCACATTGCTTAAATCCCTAAACAAACAAAAAAACAAGAAACTATTAGCAACAATGATAACATGACGACAAATTAAATCAAATTCTGAATTAAACTAGAAACACAAACATACAGAATAAAACAAACAGGCTTTCAGACCAAACAGCTCTGATCATCACACTTTGACTAGCGTCAACAAGTATTTTAGGATTATAAAGCAATTCTATTTAATTGATGGCCACATTAGATGGGATAAATGTTCCTCCTAACATGGATAATTAAGTAATTATGTAATTAACATTACAGAACCATCTCCTTGGGTGTTGATTCCTATCAGAGCTGCTTAAACATGTGTCTCTTGTGGAATTAACATTTTCTTCTGAAGCCCAAAATTAAAAGAGAGGCTCTGCACTACTGCGGTTTTACATTTTTACCACTGTTGTTAGTTGTGATGCATTTTTAACTGTATGTCTTAAGTTCTATGGTAAACCACAGACTCACTGCTTTTAATTAAAGTGTGATTAAATGTTATCGTTTCATCAACACATATAGAGATCTAACTGGTATAAGTAATTAAATATGGGTTGGCATTAACATTTACACAAACGACTATGTAGTCGGTGGCTTTATTCATTATACAGCAGCTATATAAGACTCAGCCAATCAAAACACACAACCAGGCCTCTCAACAGACTCAAGAGCCTCAACACATTAACATTATCCCTCTGACCAAGTAAATGCCCCAGTTTCTTGATTCTTCCTCTCTCCTGTACACTTAAACTGATATTCCTGTCAGTAGAAACCTAAGCCCTGACGTGGGATCACACCAAAGCCTGAGAGAACGATTTGTATTGTGTGAAGTGAGGACACATCAGTCAGGGACACGAAGCACATGCCTTGTTGCACTCATCACAACATACTGGGTCATTTTAGTTTCTCCATCCAAAATGACCAAACCCATAGGTTGCTGCTGTGAGTTGGATGTTACACTCATGTGCTTCATCACAGATCAGCAGCTACACCAAGACATCGCCAAAAAATGTAACGCAATAGTACTTCCTGCAGTCTCTGGTGAATTAACTGGTGGGCTATTGAGAGTTGGTGAAACACTATGATTGAATGCAGAACCACTGGCCTGTGGTGTGTCCAGCTGAACATCTGTCCAAAATGTTTCTTCCAAGTCCGGATCAGACTCAGGGGTTATTAGTTTGGCTGACCCTGACTTATTTCTGAAATTTGACTAATAAGACTGTTTTTGAACACAACACTGAGCAATTAAATAAGAAATTACGTGTGATACAGCCCGCTCAAGTCCAGTTTGGTCTTTGGGAATATGTGTCAGCATTTATACTAGGATTAAAACAATATAGACTGTCAGCACTGCAGAGCATTTATCTTTCATTTGAGTTAATGTGCTATCAAATTCAAAGTAATTATGATCATATTAATAGCTATTAACATTTATCAAAAGAGACTTAGAGTGCTATGAGAGCTACGAATCTGGACAAAGATGGAAAAATACAATCACAATGGAGTTACCTGGGAACCCGGGGGTCATGCCAGGTGCTGACTCCAGTCTGTGTGTGGAGGAAGTAGACCTGGCCCTGCTGAGTTGTTCTTTGCTCTAAAAAAGAAAGAAAACAGATTAGAATGAATGTGTCAAAAAAGGCACAAAAAACAGCACTGAAACAAGCCTGGAGCTGTTTGCAGGGACTGCTGAAGTGTAGCTAAATCCTTGTGGGCGAGAGCATGGAGTTTGTGTATTTTGGAGAAGGGGAAGTCTGTTTATAATTGATGTGACAGGCAAACAGCAGGGACACTGTTGACCTAAGAGTTTCTTAAGGTGTGCGCCAATGCAATTAATTAGTTCCTCTCCGGTCTCCAATAGGCTTATCCAACGAGGATGGGGAAATTAAAATATGTAGGAAATTTATGAAAGACTTCCATGAGTGTTTTTCCTTGCGGAGAGTTACTTGCTGCATCTTAGTTGCCTTGTTTTCTCTTAAAGGATGGTGTGTACTCTGAGAGTCGTCCACCCCTATCAATCTCAAAAACCAGAGGAAATGGAAAGGAAAATGCTGCCACTCATGCCAAAACCACTAATATAATATATTGTAAACAAATAAGGGAACCGAGGACACCAAGAAGGAATCTGAGTAGAGTGGTTCTCATTTGTAATCCATCATTGGCTTGTTGGATCCTCGGTTTCATCCAGCTCATGGATGAATGGAGAGTGAGTGTGTGAATGTTGGCACAAAGTGTGTGTGCTGCACGGGTATGTGTGTGTATTCACCCACTAATCCATCACTACACCCCCACCCCAACTTCCTACTGGCACAACTCATTTCCTACCCACCTCTCGCTCTCCTTTTCACCCCCCCTCACACATTCCCTCTCTCTTTTCTCTCATTCTCTCTCACGCTCTCACCACACCCAGCCAGCGGTTCAGAGGGTTCAGCTGAGGAAGAAAGCCCACTAAGTTGTTGGGCATCAGTGACTCACTTTGTCCGACCTCAGTGAGCCTCAGACGCAGCAGGACATTTCAAAAGGGGGCACAGGTCCAACAGTGCCATTCTAAATCGCTGGCGTACAGCACCACACTTAAAATAATAATTTATTTTACAGACTCTGTGGGTATTGTGGGGTGCATTATGGTTGACTGTGAAAAGTGTTTTTTTTTTTTTCTGGAAGAAACTTTCAGATGCTGGAAAGTTTACTGTGTCTGTACTTGTGCAGCTTCTGCATTATTTTCCCGTGTTTGCATGCCAGCCAGTTAAAGAATTACATACATAAAAAATAGCCAATGACCTAAAGTGCCTGCACGGAGCTAAACACTGTGCTAGGAATATCCTGCTTCCATCTTTCCTTTCACTGTGAGAATATCAGCTGGCAAATCATTCAAATGGGAAGTATTTAAGGAGAGGAGAGGAGAGGAGAGGAGAGGAGAGGAGAGGAGAGGAGAGGAGAGGAGAGGAGAGGAGAGGAGAGGAGAGGAGAGGAGAGGAGAGGAGAGGAGAGGAGAGGAGAGGAGAGGAGAGGAGAGGAGAGGAGAGGAGAGGAGAGGAGAGGAGAGGAGAGGCAGGGTATTAATACATAGCCAGTGTTGATTGTAGTTGTCATTATGTGGTGTTGTGAGGAGGTGGGGGCCAAGAGGAGGGTGGTATTAGAAAAAAGTGTGAGTGAGCCCAAGGACAAAGCAAGCAGACAGAATATGAAAACAAGAAAAGGTGATACAAAGGGCATCTGAACTTTATTCTCATCATAGAGAGAAGCTCGAAAAACCGCCTCATGGTTGTATGCCTCCGTCATTTAGTCAAGTTGCAGTTTACATCTATGATTTTCCAGACTTGTATAACATTTGTAGTGAAGATTTTGAAGGAATTTAATAGGAAGTTAATTAAGTGTATTTTCTTTGTATGTGTTCACATGCTTGTACAATAAAGTGCACATTCTAACTAATAATAATAATAATAATAATAATTGTAATTCGTCCACGCCTGTTGCCGGCACAGAGGCATAAAAATGTTCGAAGCATCACTGGCTCCAGGCTATGAAAAAAATACAGCACAACAACAGACTCACCATGCCTTTAATCTCTGTATCTTGTATTATTGTGGGCTGGGACTTCACCTCAGCTCGTATTTTTGACAATTCAATATGACTTATCTACCAGAAAGTTAACATAATTCACTGGCTGTCCCAGGTGTAAACCATCCCCTGACTAGACAGCCTAACCTGCTGCATTGAAACATCCTGTAATGACATATAAACTAAAACATTGATAAAACATAAATGAGACACTATTAACTAGGTTGAACTCAAATGTAAGTAGAGTATGTTGAAAAGGTCAGATTGGTGTATTGGTTGTGAGGAGTTTGGACACAAATTCTGGTTACCTTACTGAATCAATTGTCACAGCCCAACAGCAACTAAGCCTTCTTCTTCTTCTGTTTCGACCATTACTCACCTTGACTAGTTCCTCCTCCCATTCCTCCTCCCCACCTTGCATTGTTGTGAAGTAACTTAATTTTACACAGGTCAATACAGTTTTGGGATACCAGCCAATGGGAGAGATCTCCACCTACTGAAGACCGGGGACTTCTAAATGCACTGTAATTGCTTTTATGGTGGTGAGAACGGCTGCTTACAAACCTATGCCTTTTACAATTTTGTCAAGGAAACACCTTACCTGTAGTGATGCTCTCCTCCCCATTCTCCTCTGTATTGAACTGCATGTCAACACCCCAATATAAAGGGCTGCCCTACAGACTTTTGACTGGTTCAGCAATGCAGGTTTTTTTTTTTTTTTAAACTATTTAATTGTTTCCATCCAGTTTTAACAAAGAACCCTGGGAGATTGTCCCTATGAGCGAAGTGTTTAGACATGGTTATACATATCTACAGCAGCATGATCTACAGACATCATGCAGCACACTGTTGAATATCAAAACATATATAAATAATCCAAAGAGAATCCATGTGCCAAATTAACATTAGCATGTCTCTGAAACTTAAGGACAGTTAGCTCTGAAATAGCAGACTTGATCCAAAATGTTCCAAAAACACACTTCTCAGTTTAATGTTTATGTGTCTGATCACCTTGGTAGCTAGCCTTGCAGCTAATCTAATGATCACAACAGCATGATGTCAAGTGACATCATGGACCGCTTTTGTTCTCCGTGGTAAATATTTTTCTACTTTTAAAGGCTGTATTCTTAACTTTAAAATTGTAATTCTAGAGTGTGTGTGTGTGTGTGTGTGTCTTTGCTGTCGCTCACCATAACCCTCAGGCAGGTCAGGCGGTGTATGCAGGTGTGTTCGACTCATGTAGTTACGGTGCCGCTGCGATCGAACCCTTCTCTCCTGGAGTCGCTGTTCACCTGGCGGGCCGCTGGCCTCTGCCCCGTTAACGGGCGTCATCACTGGCGTGTTCTCATCCACCACACAGCTCAGAGGACGCCCTGATGGGCTGGAGTACTCCGAAGCTGGCCTGGAAGTGAGCAGAGAGTTTGCATGTGTTGCACTGTAGGTGTGTTATGGGTTAAGTGTCAAGCAGCTTTATTTGCTCTAGTGATGTCTAGACATACACACATGCAGAGTGTAATCATTGGAAACCAGCTTGTGTCATCAGTATTCAAGAAGAGAAATGAATTTCATGGTTATGGTTAAGATTAAATTGATATGAAGGATTATGGGTCGCATAAAAGGAAACAGAAAGATTCTACTCTCCAGTAGACTCTTTAGTGTGTTTGTGTGCTACTTAAGAGCAGGACTTTGAAAGCAGAAATCTGATAAGCAAACACAAACACAGACAGGCTGGCTTACTGACACTGACTGCGTGTGTGTGTGTGTGTGTGTGTGTGTGTGTGTGTGTGTGTGTGTGTGTGTGTGTGTGTGTGTGTGTGTGTGTGTGTGTGTGTGTGTGTGTGTGTGTGTGTGTAACAAGTCTGACCGCTGTCTGGCCGTCCAGAGTTACTGACGCCTTGGCTATCTAAAACCTTGGACCCTTGTCTGTCAATCCACCTCCTCCCTCCCATTTCCTCTTCCCCCCCACCCCTCACTTATGTACCACCTCTCCCTCCTCATTCCATCATGGTATCATTCTTCTTCCCAGTGTCAGCCATCTACAGTACTCCTCCAATCTGCCCTCTCACGACTAGCTTGTGGACCAGATTACATTTATTGTCAGTCAGGAGCAGTGACGAGGGCCAGTGAAGATTAGTGAGAATATTAAAAAACGACTGGTGAAAACCCACAACTGTCTGCTTAAGAAGAAAAAAGCTTAGAGCTGAAGTAGAGACATTTTTTTTTTTTTTTTTTTTACAATATTCCTTTATGTAACTTGTTGGCTAATGTGCTTTATAAAAATAAAAAAAATGTACATGGTATTTTCTACACCTGCTGTAACATATTGAACGCAAAAAACTACCTCATTCCTCTTTCTACAGTTCCTCTCTTAACTGCCATTCTTCCTTTTCACTCACCTTATCCTCTTCATCATCAACAATTTTCATTAAATCCCTCTGTACCCTCTTCCTCCTACATCTTCCTCCAACTCACCATCTCCACTTCCCTCCATGCCCCACAACTTAACTTTTTATTCACGTCTTCCTGCCCGTCTAACCTTGCGCCGCTTTGCTGCCTGGGGGCTACTACAGATGTGTAGTAAGAGAGGGTGAGGTGGTGGGTGGTGGTGATATTTGTTTGCTGACTCCCCCTGACGGCTCCACTGATATGTGCCAAGTAGGAAGGCGACAGTTGTTCCTGCAGGAACAGGGGCCAAGTACAACCTGGCAGCCCGACTGGCTGGCTAGTTTATTTATGGGTGTGTGCGAGTGTGCGTGTGAGTTGCGGAGGGGTGGGGGGTTGGGGGCTAAGGAAATTGACAGCAATTCACTCATTACCAACAGATTGTCATTGTTGTGTTGTGAGTAGGATGGAGCTAAGTGGAAGTTTCTTCAGAAAAAAAGAGAAGTGGCGGAAAGTAAAGCCACTTAAATAGACACCCCAACCCCCCCTCTGTGTTTTTTTTCTTAAAGGTCAAGTTTGTTGTGAATTACATCAGTGTGACTGTGTTAAAAGCAGGCCGTGTTGTGTTAAGGATCATAAGATTAAGGCCACGGTAAAGCTTCAATTTTAGCATGGCTCTGTTTTGTTATATTCTATATGGTTCGAAGTTGAAATTGAATATATGTGCAGTATGTGTGCAGATGTACCTGGTGGGTCTCTCCCATTGTGTGGTACGAGTGATGTGGTTCAGGTACTGTATCCTTCCTGATGCTGTCCTCCTCTCTTCCCATCTGTTTAATGCACAAAATAAGACAAACAAATAAGCAATATGCGTCTTTCTTGCATCAAGAGATGTAAAAAATTTAATTGATACTTTTGTCCACTTTGGAAACCTTAAAGATGATGCTCATCTTACAGCTAGAGATCCACCAATTGCAATTTTTTTGGCCGATTCTAATTTTTTTTCCTGTTTTGTTTACAGTTTATAGTTTCGAAGAATTATAATTGACAGCATACACAAACATTTCTGTAACTTTTCTTTAATGAAAAATCGAAATTCATTCATATGTGTAACATTTACAACTTAAAAAGCTTTCGCTGCTTTGCCTTTGCTAACCAACCAACCAGGGTTGTGTTTTCTTTAAGTTTGATTTAATTAGTTATTCTAAATGTTAAATCATATAAATAAATATGCTCAAGATATATGGAAACAAAGCAAAAGCAAAGCAATGTGCAGACTAATCGGATAGCTCTTTTTTTTAGGACGCCTGTGATGATACTGACCCATCGGGTAAGTCATTGTCAAACAGGCGACTGCAGTCCACCACCGGTCCTCCCGTACCGATGCGATCCCTGGACTGAAGACTTACTATACAGTTAATAAAGGAAGGGGAAGATGGTAGATCAGTGACATGTTATTTTCCATATTTGTCAAATCATGATGACTAAACTGTGGTTCATTCAGCATTTTGGATTAAGTCTCTATGTGGACTCCAGTTCCATCGATACTTTAACATTTTTTTTAAGGTTCGTATGACATCAATGCAGAAGAAATCAAAAATAAGAATTGGAAAAACTTTGCTGGCAGGTAGCAGGCATTAAATATATAAATATATCCCTGTGTTTTTGTATATAAAGCCAGAGGAAAAAAACTAAAATTCCACTCTGCGGTTCAGTGGTTAGGTAATGACCTGACTCAGAGTATTGAGACAGACGAAGCAGTCTGGGTCAAGTTGTGTTCTCGAGTGTTTGAGAAACACAATGCATTGAGACATCCAGACATGCAGATTTGTGTCTGATGCAAATCAGTTCAACATTTGGCTTCATAATTTCAAATACTGAAAAGATGCGGTATGTGAATATTCCTACCTGGGGATAGTTGATTTAGGATTAAGTTTTTATTTGCAAAATAACTGATTCATTCATATTCTGTACTAAGTGAACCACTAGGGAGCAGTGCCAACTGTGTCCTCCAGCAGTTAATTGATTCAGTGTTTTCAGAGAGCAAATTTGCAGTGAAGCTCTGGGATGTGACTGAAAGTGTCCACCAGGAATTTTGATTGAAAATTCAACATTGTCTGGAGTATAGTGGGACCTTAAATGCAATACTGCCACTGTGGTTTTACTTAGAGCAGAGGCATGTACACACATACAGTATATCTATGGTTTGACTTGTTTTCTATTCCAACATATGGTATATATGCAACTTAACTGTGAGTGTATGTGTGTGTTTCTTACCAACTATCTGTCCTCTCACAGTGTCATTGTCATTGGGGCCCAGTTTATTTAGGTCCAGTCTCTGATCTGCAGGGAAAAAAATAAACCAGACAGGCAATCATTGATCCAGCATCTGTCCTCATTAGCAACCATGAACACATCCAGGTGCTGTGCTAAGGTGATTTGTAACTTTCAAAATTTTACACGGGTGTTATACGAGTTATTGGGTGTTCAGACCACAAACACCACTGCATTAAACAAACACAACAGGCTGTGTTGGTGTGGGTGTTGAAATGATGAAACAGTATCCAGGAAGGCCAACTTGAGTAACAGATCCATGACATTAAAGGCTTATCAGATGCTAAAACACTGCAACATTTTTGTGTGAAAAAAATAAATGTAAATTTGGAGAAACAAACAATCACAAAATATGGATGAAATATGTTAGCAGTCTTGTTGTTTTCCGGATAAGCAAGGATTCATTGTCTGCTCAGTACAGGACAGCAGTGCCAGACACAGACAGCACAGAAACATAACCCAGGAAGACTCTGAACAAGATCCAGACACACTCAGCAGTCTGCGTCTCTCTCACACAGTAAACCCCACAGGAAGACAAGCGCATGACCAGTCCAGCTGACCAGCAGAGGAGTTATATTAATCGATAGCCATTAACAATACAACCTGTGTGTGTGTGTGTGTGTGTGTGTGTGTGTGTGTGTGTGTGTGTGTGTGTGTGTGTGTGTGTGTGTGTGTGTGTGCGTGCGTGCGTGCGTGCATGTGTGTGTGTGTTGGGAGTCCTGCAAGGGCTTTGGCTTACTTAAATATATAAAAAAAACATATTCAGACATAAAACGTGAGTGTACAGTAGGAGAGGGGAGAGAGGAAGGAAAATATGCAAAGGAACAGAAAAAGGCAGAGACAGAGAGAGAGAGTGGGAGAGAGAGAGAGAAAGGAGATAAAGAGATGCCCCACTTTTTCCATGCACAAAAACTGAAGTCAGACTGGATTTGGATTTGTCATGTCTTTGCTTTTTCTGTATGAATTTGTATGTGCATGACATGGTGTGTCTGTATAAACTAAGCTGATCTAAACAACCCTATAGCTTGTTTCCAGACTTTGTGTGTGTGTGTGTGTGTGTGTGTATGTGTGTGTGTGTACGCGTGTGTGCATGTGTGCGTGCATGCATCTGTTCCGGATACGTGTCTAGACTAAACAGGGATGGCCTAAGCCTTACATGGCTGGAATAGTAAGCAGATTTTTCTCTTAAATAAGAGGGAAACAGAGAGACAGAACATTTTGAGACCTTAAACCACAAGTTCTCACCGCACCACTCAATTCCTCAGAGCTATGAAAAATGTGTGTTGCAATGAACTAACTACATGTGCGTCCCTGTTTGCATGTAAACCCATATGTGTAGATGTGACTGTTTTTATGTATCTGTTCACTCAGCATGTGTGCATCTGACATGATGTACAAAAACATGTACAAAATGCATGCATACTGCAGCAGTATCACAATCAGTAAAAATCATTAGCAATTACGTCAACACTATAAATAAACAACTGGGTTCAAAGCAAGGCTTACTAACATGTGTAGTCAGTCAAGTCATTTTGAAAAAGTGCTGGTATGTGTGTGTGTGTGTGTGTGTGTGTATGTTAGTGAGTTTGTGGGTTCAGAAGTGGGGCAGATGACTTAGAGGTTTGTGTCTGCAATGCTACAGGAAGTGGAGCTCAGTGTGCAGCCAGACAGACTTCTAGCAAATACAAAACAATCGCTCCAAGTCCCCTTTTGGGTGTGTGTGTGTGTGTGTGTGTGTGTGTGTGTGTGTGTGTGTGTGTGTGTGTGTGTGTGTGTGTGTGTGTGTGTGTGTGTGTGTAGGAGCGAAACAGCTTTGTGCAAATTTGTGTTTGCGTTGGATGACATGACAAGTGATGTATGTGTATGAATATGACTTCTAGGAACCAGGACAATTCCAGTAAACTCTTTTGTGTGTGTCTGAGTGTTTTTTCATGTTTGTGTCTGTGTGCATCTTGGTCAGACCACGCACTGGGCAGGGACAAAGGGATTATGTGAGGACCCGTGTCTTGTCATAGATCATGTCTGTCTGTTCACTTCCTGTGGCTGTGACAAAGTATAATTTCTGCATGTTGGCTGAACAGTAAGTGGCAAGTGTGGAGCCTAACTGGAGCCTATCCTGTCTGTTTCTGGAAGTTGTCGGTAAATCTGAGGGCATGTCCTCTGGCACACAGTGGGGTAGAGTATGGCACCAGGCTACTATAGCTGTAAGGGTGGTTTTTGGTTGATTAGGGGGTGGACTTTATGAGCCAAAAGTGCAATTTAGCACTATTCTGAACTATTACGTGAAGTATTTAGCTTTACAGTATGGAGTTGGCATAAGATGTCATTCATGCAAGTATCCAACTATGCAGTTTGGATTTAAAAAGAGCGTGCAATAAATGGCAATTATATGCAGACAGACAAGCTGCGGGCGTGACTCTGTAGATCAGATGAATGGAAATAAAAATGCCGGATACTTTAAAAATAATGGGGAAAATGTAACTCAGGGTGGTGATGCCAACACATGTCTGTCTGACTGACAAGAGAGTGTTCAAGAGAGGACAGGAAGATGGATTGAGGGAGAGGAGAATGAATGGAAGGAATGTTAATTTGACAGTATGGACTACAGTTAAGCGTATGTGTCAGTATCAACTGACTGGTACTGCCAACAAGGCATACAGAGCTAACAAGCATGTGGCCATCTGGACTGTACAGAGAACATAAGAGCTGAAATTTGTTAGCCTGGGATTTACTTGCTGGTCAACTAAGGACTATCCAGACCAAATGTCACACAACTATCTCCACACAACATAATTCTTCCTATTTTTACATCTGGTTCCAAACAGTGACAACAAGCATATCAGCAGTACTGTGCTTCCAAGAAAAAGTTAATTGTTTCCTTGACAGAAACCCCTCCCTTGGCCTCATTACAAGTTGACTATACATCAAGACAAGCCTCACTGCTGTATAATAAATTGTGACTATTGATTTGGTCCCAGGTGCCAGATGTCTACAGCAGACAATATTTCTGTTATGCTTTGCCTGAAGGAGCTGCTACGTATCACAGCCATAAATCAATGGCAACAAATGGCCAACACAGGAGCAGCAGCAACAGCAGGCTGCAAGTTGGGGATGAGGTAGCTCCATATACATATGGTAGCTCCATATACATATGGAGCTACATGTAGCAACAGACAGGCTAGCTAACTATCTAACCTGGTTCCCGGACATGAAGTTGGTCTCTGCTGTTGGTGACACTAGGCCCGGTCCACACATTTGCCTGTCTGACAACGTGTGCAGGATGTATGTGCGTACGTGCGTGACAAATGGTTAGCTGTCTTGCATGCTTCACCCAATCACTTTTTAGCCTCCTCATCACTCTTCACTAACAAACCAGACTTACCAGTACCTTAGGGTAAGCCCACGGTGAGGACATACATACAGAGCAGACACCAGTGACCTGTTTTCAGTGTGTTCAGAGACGCAGAGAACACACAAACGGATACTTACAGCCTGTGTCTTTGAGTCTGTTGATGGCATTGGACAGGAGGCGGACACAGCCCAGAAAACCTGCTCCCTGCTTTTTGTGGATCTTCTTGTGGTTCCACACACTGATGGTGATGGAGTCTGCCTTTCCAATGTATCTGACAGGGGAAGAAAGAATGTGAAAGAAAACAGATCCATAAGACAGGAAAGGGGATTGATGACATAATGAAAAGGAGTTTACAACTCTGACATAATGCTACTAATGAAACATTCTGCATGGGTTTCAGGGGAAGTTAAGACATTGTTGTGCTCAAGAAAACTTTCCAGAACATTAACATGTGTCATTAACAAAAGCACAGACCAAAAAACTATACTTGTATTTTGCATCTTTCTCAACCACTTCTCCTTGACAGCAAAAGAACAATGCACAACGTGTTGGCGATGTAGGCCTTCAGACTGTGTAATGAGGCTGATTAGCAAATTTTAAAGTAATTTGTGACTATGTGCTTGTGTGTGTGTGTGTGTGTGTGTGTGTGTGTGTGTGTGTGTGTGTGTGTGTGTGTGTGTGTGTGTGTGTGTGTGTGTGCAGATTTAGTGCAGCTGAAGCCAGTCTAGTCGTGGTTGAGGAAGAGAGGAAGTCCCTGTGATGTGCTCCACCACTGTCTGAGACCCAGACAGCTCTTATGGTAAAAGTACACTCACACTGGGTACAACATTCAAATGCATAATCACAAATCGCTGACACACACACACACACCTAATTACAGTCTAGCAGCCAAACTCTATATTACGCTGTATATCACCAGCAAGGTGAGGGGTTCCCCTACTAAAACACAAAAAAGTATAAGCTAGGTATGTAAGTTAAATCTTCACATTTGGGAAATTGTTGTACTGAAATTAAATTACAACTCTTATGGGTTATGGGTCTTTTTTAAATGTCCAGTGATTTAGTTTCTAGTAACTACCTGAAAATTTGCAGTGATTAGCAACTTAAATCTTTCCTCTTGTAGCTGGTGCTGATGTGGCTATGCTTATGAATTATTGTCTCATTCCAGCTGTTTAAAACTTGATGTTTGACAAATAAATGAAAGAACACACTGTTTTAGGCTATGAAAGTTTTACTTTTCTTGACTAATTCAAGTGAGTTAATTAAAAGCCTATTTGCAGACAACTGGATGCTTATAGAGAAGAAACACCTGTCTTAGAAAAGGTTTCTGTCACATCATAATATGAAGGTGAGTGTGTGTATAATATTTCACTTGTAAGGACAACTTGGAGGATTTTTAAATCATAGACAAAAAAAAATAAAATAAAACAGAAACAGCTGAATGGCTTAACTTCTATTTCATTTGTGTTTCTAATCAAATCAGTGCTGTTGTTAATACTTTGTGCTGTTATGTTTCACTTTGGTTCCATGCATTTTGAACGCGGTGATGCTACACAAATTGGCTCTCTGAGGACTAATAATAAAGTATGAAGTTCTAAATTGAATCTCTGGCTATTCCCTCCCCACACAGTGTTGTTAGATTAACAGGGCAATGTGATGCAGAGGTGTATGTACAAGGAACTGCCTTGGAGCAAAAAAAAAAGAAAAAAGAAAAAACAGAAAAAGAGAGACAGCTGAAATAGCTGACGAGACAGTGACTGAGCATCTGAGGATAAGAGAACAGGTAGAATAAAATGTTATTTCCTCCCTCACAATAATTGAGCCAAAACAGTCTTATGAAACCTTGTCCACTGATATAACACCATAGATATTGAACTAGTACAACACTGCTATCAACTGAAAAATGTGAGTGGGTTGAAATGCTGAAGGCATAGTACATTGTTAACATTGATTTATCAGTGTACTGCAAAGCAGATAGATGATGATACAATATCACTATAGACTGAATCCACCAGGACTCCATTTCTTTTGTAGATGGCTGTTGGCAGATAGACTGGCTGTACTTTAAAAATACAATCGCTTAAGGCCACAACATACTTAATATGGAAATTGGTGGATTTTTTGGACAAATTTTCACGCAACAAATCACACAGTTTAAACAATTCAAAGCCTGCAGCAAGTGTGTATGTTGACCCATGTTTCACTGCACGTCTCTTTTTTAAAAACCTTTATTTGAGGAAGCCTCTCTTTTGCAGGAACAACCTGATCACATTCACACCTGGAAGCTGCCCGGTGCAACCACAGACTGATCTGCCGGCCACTGAGCAGCTCCACTGGAGTGGTTGGGGTTAAGGGCCTTGCTCAAAGGTGCCTCCGTGGTGGTCAAGAGGGAGGGGCAAGTGCTGCTTTTTCACTTTCCGCACCCAGAGTTATCCTGATGGTTTTTCCAAATGCTAACGCCATAACCGCCACAATAATGATGACAATAATATGCCAGAATACTGTAATTAATGAAAAAATAAAAATATACATATACAGACATAACCGGAGATTATGTCACATATGGTTACAGTATGTGATATGATTCAAAATAATAAATTAGAGAAGATAATAAGATATATAACATTCATTCTTAATTAAGAATGTAATACATTTATATTATTCTTGAATACTGAACAAGATGGTTGAGCACAAAGAAAACTGTTAGAAACAATCACACACACAATTAGGAGGTTACAGCAACAACAAAAATAAGGGTTAGCACTCCTAATCCTGCAGACAACAGCGGTGGAGGAGAAAAATGTTCTTGGGTCAAATCCAGATTAGCTTTCCAGGCTACATACTAAATCCAGACCTGCAGGACTTCCCAAAGCTTTTCTTGCCAAGGAACATACATTACATTGGGAAATCAAAAATAAGATTTCTTTCCAGATTGGATATATTTTATATTAATGTTGGACAGCCTTCAGTTGTCAACATCTGTAAAGACAAAAATAAATCAGAGTGGAGAATCTACAGCGCTGGCTCATCCATATTAAGTAACTTGATCTGTTTTATGTATATTGAGTTGATGCCAAAGCATACTTCTGAGATTCCCTCAAAATGTAAATTTACTGTACTGTTACTCTGACCCAACCACTTCATTTCAGTTCTTCTCATTGTCGGTATACTTACAAATACTTTTCCTGCCTCTCTTAATAGAAAACTGTGAATAATTAAACAATAATGTCTTTCACACAAAGTACATTAAGTTCTGGGTGCAGTCCAAGCACATATGGTTTAAGTGCTTCTTAAAAGGTGGCTGAACCTTATCTGTCAGTTCAAGAATGAGAAAGACAAATTACTTATTGAATATACAACCAAACTTATGACCCTTTTAAGGCAAGAAGAAAACAACTCACTTTCTGTCCAACTCACTACAGACAGGAACGAAGCAGAGAGAAATCTTTCCAAGGTTAAACCACTACCGATCAATGTCTGGAGTGCCTGACTCTTTGATTATATTGTGGTGCGTGTGCCATTTAGACCTCCAAGGCTTGTGGTGGATGTGATGAAAAGAGTCAACTTGGCAACTACTGCCATTGCATTCTTAATACAGAGAGCCATAAGGAGTTTAAAACTAGCAGTGCTAGTGCCATCGGTATATTCTGCATTTTATTACAGGGGACAAAGCAAATCCCACTCAGGCAGAGTTTGTGAAGACTGGTACCACAGGCTCTCATGAGGAGAGAGGGTGCAGACCGTCCAACATGTACAGTATTTAAGATAGAGTAAAGACAGAAAGAGCGGAGAGCCAACCTGACCTCCTCAACAAAGCAATGTGAAGACCTCCACTAAAAAGGCTGAAAGCATAAGGAGGCAACTTGCCCAAATCAAACCTAAATACCACTGTGAGCTCATCAATTTTCAACCCTTCAAAATGTTTCTAATAAATTGGCTTGGTCTTTGTGTCCTGCATTGTTTTTTGCCCAGGAGACCAATGAATTATGGAGCATAATTTTTAGTTTAAAAAACAAGACGGAAATATAACTTTTTCAGAGTATTTATGATACGTAATATAAGACAGCGTGGCCCCTGGCAGCGTCAGTGTCATGTGGGAATAAACCCTACCTCCTAAAGCTGAAGGGGCTGGATATGGGGGTGTGGCGAGGTGGAATTCTGCCAAGCCCACACTCCCATCTGCTTTCTGTGGCATGTTAGCCATTTCCTGAAGCAGAGGAGGGCCAGGGGTCGCTGGCGGGGAACACACTCCTTCGAGAGGGTGGGGATCCAGAAGAGGGAACAGAATTATGTAAAAAGAGGAGGGGATCTGAGACTGATGTTGACAGGGCTGAAGAAGTGTTGGGAAACAGGTGTGGGTTTGAGAATCAAAGTGAGCATCTAGAAAGTCTAGATGTATTGGTGCTTACAGGCAAAAGGTAAAAAAAAAAAAAAAAAAAAGGCGAAGTCAATGTCTGCATGAATACTTGAAAATTACAGATCTTCCACAACAG
This sequence comes from Scomber scombrus, assembly GCF_963691925.1. Lineage (NCBI taxonomy): Eukaryota > Metazoa > Chordata > Actinopteri > Scombriformes > Scombridae > Scomber > Scomber scombrus. The sequence continues at coordinate 13,878,099 of NC_084971.1, read as the reverse complement.
GGTTTCATTAAAATTCTAATGAACTAGCTTAAACTAACAATTACTTATTATATCTATTATCCATTTATCAATCTATTAATCATTTTGTCTATAAAAAAAGTTCCCAGATTCAAAGGTGATCTTCAAAAGTTTTGTTTTGTATGACTAGCATGCCAAAACCCAAAGAATATCACAAAATATAATTAAAAATGTTTTAAATAATAAAAAAGAAGATACATTTAAAACTCCTGATTTTTTCCCCCACTTATGTTTGAAAATCATCGACTGATTCAGTTGTCTACTTTTTGCGACAGCTCTAATTATAATATTTATATTTGCTGCTTTTTACACAAATAATTAAAATTAACTTTATATTATAATTCACCCACCTAGAGCCGCCCTATGCCAACACACCTATTGTCATACATATTTTCAATATATAACTATCACCCTGATTCTATAGTTTTTCTGCCTGCCATTGACTTCACGGCTCTTTATATCTCCTTACTGCTCCCAATTCTTTCTATGAGGCTTCATTTTCCCTCATTCCTTCTTCTTTCACCACCTTTTCCCTCCATCTTACATCAATGCATGCACTTGGTTGCCAGTGGGTCCTTAGGGTCCTTTGGGGTGATCACTTCTTGTAACAGCCTGTCAAGACAGACCTCAGCACAGAGAACGTTCACAGCACACGGCCCCAGTGAAAACAGCTCCTCCTGCCATGGGGGCACTTCAGAGTGTTATGGTCATCTTGTTCAGATCTTTTTGTAGTCCACATGTTGTGGTAACTTTACTGGGAAATGTGGCCAGAAAATATAAGCTTTTTTTCCCCTGCATCCTTTTTGTTTGTTTGTTTGACTTTTGCATTATTCATCATATCTATTTGAATTACCAGTGATTTGCATTTACATTTCTAAGACTGACAGATAGTGGAATGAAAGCTTCCTTGATAGAAAAAAAACAATCAGGTTTCAAGATTTAACTTTATATAGATTTACAAAGGTTAAACCTGAAACAGATTACTACAGCAAAGTAAGAAGAAAAACACTAAGTGTCAGTGGCAGTGTCAGTCTTTATACAGCCTCGTTTGGCTCAGAGAGGGTGACAAATGTAGAAAAATAACAAATTAGACAAACTCCAATTCACAGAGGACATTGTTCAGAAATAAGTCATGGTGTGCAAAAAAAAATTAGCAAACCCCATGTTCAAATATCCAAAAAAGGCAAAATCTGTTATTTGAGAATGCAAGAATTCATATCAGTATGAGTTTTTTTTTTTTTTTTCTAAGCCAAAAATCTCATACTGTATGAATTTGTCTTTGGTGATGCCTGTGGTATGGAATGTCTAAAATCTCACTCTGCTGGATGTTTTGTTCACATGTAAAACAGCTCAGAAGGTTTACAGAAGGGCGTTTCTCCACACAGAAAAGAGACAAAAAGAGACTACATTACTGAAACATTTGTCATATCAATGTTTCAAGAACAATAGATTCTGTGTGGTTTCAAATGACCTCATACACATATCAATCAATCAGCAGCATGTCAGACCAGCGCTCTTGTGTACTTACAGATCATAATGTTGATTCCATTTTGGGTCCAGCGTATTTCTCACAGTGTCTGTAGAGTGGCATTGTCCTGAGCCATCCACCACCACTTTGGCAAAGGGATCTGGCAACCCTGTTATACCAAAGCAGAGGAGACAGGGGCAAGTTTAGCAAACGCTTGTGAGGTCACCAATACCTCTTTCATGGAGGAAACACTGACATGGCAGCCCATTTATATGAGACTTTAAATTCTGGTTTTCACCATTCGCAGAGACGCAAGGCAACTGTAGATATGTACAAAGTCTTCTCACGGTCTCTTAACCTTACAATGACAGAAAAATATGTCGCGAACAGAAACACTTGCTGATCAAAGCCAAGCAGTGTCTGACCTGTGTTCAACTCAGGCTGAGATGACGGCCATGAAACAAGGTCAAATTGAACACATACGTAAAGACACGTGTAGCTGAAAAGTCACTGGTTTCATCAAGCAGGTGTTTGAGTTTGTAGATCTTGGTCACCTCACTTTGTCATGTTCTCAGATCCTTTTCTTTAACTTGGGTTGATCTGGTTTGGGACACCATTACTAATAGTTAACCTGTCCAACCACCCCCTATATCTTACAGGTCATGTAACTTTAAGTGTTTTGTTAGCTAAGAGTGTTTTTGCCCCAAATCTTACTCTTAATCCCACAATGGCAACTAAAACGTGTTAACTAAATTTCCCACAATGTGAATTCTTTTAAACACAGCAAAGAGAGGGAGTGCTGCAAAATGTGGAACAGCTACAATAAAAGACAAGTCTTTCCAACAAATCTGGATGGAAATCTGTCGGAAATCTGATAAGGGACTCTTCATGGTGCATTTATCATCAGGCGTCTCTGTGTGTGTGTGCGTGTGTGTGTGTGCGTGTGTGTGTGTGTGTGTGCGTGTGTGTGTGTGTGTGTGTGCGTGTGTGTGTGTGTGTGTGTGTGTGTGTGTGTGTGTGTGTGTGTGTGTGTGTGTGTGTGTGTATTTCACAGTTGTCAGTGTATACACCTTTGGGCACCGATACTTCACGCAGGTCAAACCTGTTCGGTCACCCTTGTGCTTTCATGGGAAATCCCTGAAAGAAAGTGTGTTTTGTGTGCATGTTAAAAGATGACTCCAAGGTTAATGGAGAACAAACCTGCTGGCTACAACTGCTCTTGTGCAATTCAATCCTGTTAACCAGCAATTCAATTAGAAGATACAGGCTGCTTAAGGCTACTCTTTTATAAAAACTGTCTCATCAGTGGAACTAATAATACATCTCCACTCGTATTAATAGCAGCAGTAGGGAATGGTCTTATATCCTCATCACCTAAACAGAGGTTGACAAAAATGCCTAAAGCTAAATGTTAACCAACAGTTAATTAGAAGCCATTAAGAAAACAAAGTATAACTTCCTCCCTCCGATATATTTTTAGTGTTTTATCCCCTAAAATTCCATCTCACTATTCTGGTTTGGATCTCTTCAGTTTCTATATACTGTAATTAGTTTGTGTCTCAATAAAGCTAGGTAGGGTTTACTTGAACCATATACATTATTACTTAAGACTCCTTATTTTCTTGTTTACAAAATGAGTATGATTGGACAAAAAAAATCACTGGATTAAATGTCTTCTTGTCTGCACCTTCATGTAACTGCCATTCAGTTCCTGGGCTGGACTAAAAAAAGTGTCCTCTCTGTCCGGTTCAATTACAGCCTTTTTATTTGAGCCTAGCACTTCTCTACCAGTAGACCCGATACCTTACTAGAAGCTAGAGTCCTTTTGCATGCCAGGCCTCCTGGTCTGTAAAACAGACAGGCTGCTCCTGAGGGGCTTCATTTACAGCAAGGCTTCAAAAGCTAGCAAGCTGCCACTGCAGATGAAGCCCATGCTAATGCACAAGAAAAGGAATGGGATAAGAATAGCAACACGTCAAAAAAGGCTCTACTTACGGAAGAAGTCTTTCTTTGCCAGGTTCTTTGCACACAGGACTGGAAGAGAGGAAATGCAAAGAAATGTTAATGTGGGTTAAAAACCAAGAAAAAATGAATACAGAGAGGTCACCCAAAAAAACGTTGCTTTCACCAAATATTCAGGGTATGGCACATGTGTCTCAGTCTCTACCCATCATCATCATCATCATCATCATCATGTGTTTTGCTTCATTCATCATTAGCCTTTAATTTGTCTTCGTCTGTGGCTTGTGTTTCTCTAATCCTGCTAGTGATATTACCAACTCAAAAAGATTCAACAATTTAATATTTGCTACATTTATAAATTACAGTTGTTCACATATGTATATTAAGCAACATTTTGATCAGACTAACTGTTCTTCTCAACATTTTTAGCAAGAGCTTTGCTAACCCAAACATTTCATTATTCATCAATTTCTGTCTTAGCTGTAAAACTTGACAGTTTCCTTCAAGTAATTACTTCTGTCTTATCGCCTACATGTGGTTTGTCCATCCTTGCTGTCCCATTACAGGCCAGGAGTACAGTTTTAAGAGTTCTCTTCGTAAAATATTAAGCAGACAAGCACTCTTTCCTGTATGAAGCAAGTCCTTAGGGGTTTGCATCAGAGACAACATACAATAGCTTTCGACAGAGACACCAAGACGGTAGGTCTGTGTTTGGCTTTGTCCTGATGAACTGCTCTTTTTTTCAATGTCTTCCTTATAAGTGTCCCTAAATGTCTCTCTCCTGTCGTGCCAAAGGACATAGATGAATGGACGTAGGCCGATGCTTTGTTTGGAGCCGGCTGGACAATCCTGTGACAAATATACTGTGAGACAAAGCAGGCCAAGCACCAACAGTTAAGAGCGGTGACTGAGAAAACTAAGATGAATGTAATAAAAACTACAGTGAACGTAAAAATAGGCGTTGAATAAGCATCACAGTCCAACATCCAAATCACTCTCAGTGGGGATAACGCTGAAATCTAAGCAAAGAGTCAGGTGTAATAAAAAACTTACACACACACTGTTCAGTTTCTCTGCAAGCAACTCATTCATCCATTATCTGCATCCACTTCTTTCTATTTGTGGTGATGGGCAGTCACTCCCACATTATTAGTACATGCACAGGTGACCTCCCTCTTTTCCAACCTTACTCTCTGAGCACAAGACCAACTATATGTAGAAATTAAACAAAAGAAGTAGATCTTGGCAGTACGCTACCAGCTCAATGGCCTATGAAGGGAACACCTGCCTGAAAATTGAAGGTTAAAATACAAATCACATCCTTTTCCTCTTCTTTGCCTCTGATGCAATATTTTCTGCCACTTCCCCCTAACTTAGCTTAATAAAGCAGAAATAAATACTCAAAAAACTCAAAATGATTTTTTTGTCCATCAACCTGTCAATTAGTCAATGAATTGTTGTAGTTCCACATATTAGCATACATTAGAAACAAGTCAACAAATAGAAATCTAATCTAAATTTAAGACAACAGCATTATTTGAATTTAGATTTTGCGTCATATAAAAACAATTAATCAAAAAGCCACTTTGTCATATCAGAGTCTTCAATATTACTCGACATTTAAACCACAAAGACCGCTACGCCATAACAGTGTTCGAGACATGTACATGGATTACACAACAGATCACAGAAGAGTGTTTGAACCCACCACGAATGAGAAAAAGCACCACTTCCGAAAAAGATACGGACAGGCCTGAGAAACCAACCTAGCATTACACCCATTCAGTGTGGAGACCTTGACGGTGACCAAAATGACACAGCGAGACAAATCAGACAGAATCACAACATGGGAAAGGACAATGGCAACACATACAAAATTACACTGACTGGGCTGACTGGTTCAACACTAACCATCAGCTTGTAAGGGGAAATTACACTGCCAAAACCGACTGTATGGACACAGGCTAAATCTGAGGCAGTCAGAAAAGCCTCCTTGTGGAGTCAACTTGTGGATCCAACTCTGGGACAAAATCAGCCACGAGAGTTTAAGTGGGTCATCATCCTAGGCCTAAACCCTTGCCCTAGATGTTTAGCGGCAAATTTTGTCTTATTTATTGGTGTGTAATTCTTAATGCTTAATGCTGAACACAACTATTCCTGGCTTTAGTTCATTTATGATATAACTTATAACAACCAGAAACTACAGGTTATGACCAACTACCCCAGTTTCTCTGGAGCCATGCTAATAAGCTACTCTAGGGATGTCCTGATCCGATATTTGGATCGGATCGGCCGCCGATATTAGCAAAAAAATGCATATCAATATCGGATCGGCCTGCACGGGAAAATCCCGATCCGGACTCCCAATCCAGTTTGTTTTCAAAACTCTGGTCCGTGTTTTCCTGAGCACCGATGTAGGTAATCCATTCCAGTTTTTTTCAGCTTTTCCCCCCAAATCCGGTCCGCGTTTTTCAGCACACCTAGCGACCTGTCCAGCATCCCACTATTTATTTTCTACTCAGCTTTTTTGTGTGTTTTGCTTTTTTAATACAGTTTACAATATTGTTTGCACTGATGGCTTTTTAAGCCTTGGTTTACACTCTTGTTGTTCAAGAGCAGAGCACTGATGCCAATTCAGTTTGTGTGGTTAATTGACTATTTATTATTTTGTCTATTTTGTGTTTATTTAACCCTGTTAAGAATAAACAGGTCAGCTTCTCATTACCAACCATTGTGGATTATTCAAACTAACCTAATTAAGTTGGCTAGTTGTTCTTAAGAGTAAAACCCTTTTCAACATGAGTATAACAACAAAATAAGTAAATATCTTTAATCTTTAATACATGCTTGGATCGGCCGGTATCGGTATCGGCCTATGCTAAAAGCTACAATATCGGTATCGGATCGGAAGTGCAAAAAGCTGGATCGGGACATCCCTAAACTACTCCAATACATTTTTAACAATTTGTGTCTGGTAGAAGCTGACTTGTTGTCGTCGTGGGTGCTCTCCACTGCTGAAGAAGCAAAACTGAAAAGTAGCTATATCCACAAAAGAAGACTGAGTCAAGAGCAACTGGACTTGTTTTAGGAAAGTTGCTGGCAGGTTAACGTGTGCAGAGCTATAACAGAGACTTGGCAGTCTGGTTACCAAACTATGCTAATGAAGATTAAGGGATTTACCTGCACACTGCTCCACTGTCTCAGCCACAATGATCACAGAGGGAAAAGCATCCCATTGTTGTCAGTAGTCTCTCACCAACTGTTTAGAAATACTGACAGTAGTTATGGCATTACCTCTGGTGGCACACAATTCTGTGCTAAAACAAACTAGCAAGTATCTAACATTATATTTTGTTTCTATAAAGGCCGAAAAAAAGCAAAAAGGGAAAAAAAAAGCCAGGCAACAGGTTAATGAACATACTGCAACTTCTAGGCGCAAAGTAAAGCCATTTCAACATGTGTGAAGTACAAAGTTAAGTTGTATAAGAGGTCAGGATCATACCTGAAATCTGGAGAAAGCCTCTTCCTGAGAAGGGCACACTGGCATTATGTGTTAAAATGCTTATTCATTCACCTATTCATCAGCAGTGAGCTGCTATAGTAATAATACTGCCATCAATACTAGAGGAAAGTACAAAAATAGGTTAAAACAGAAAGGATAAAAGAGAATATAGCAATTACATTAGTCCTAATTACCACCAAAAACATATTGACTTGGCTGATGAACACCAGTGATGTACCCGGTGACGCTGAGATAGCAGGCTCTAACAAAAAAAGGTACTATAGCCCTTAGACCTGCTGTTGCTTTTTTATGCCTATTTGCACAACTTTTTCTTTTCCTTTTTGTTGTATGTTGTGGACAGTCTTGATTTGTCTTGTGTAATTTGATGTCTTGGAGAGGCCGAAGACAAATTTCCACCACAGTGGATTATCTATCTATCTATCTATCTATCTATCTATCTATCTATCTATCTATCTATCTATCTATCTATCTATCTAAAATGTAGTTTTAGTTCTTGGAGGCAGAAATAGGACCAAGGTGTATCTCTCCCAAGTTTCCGTAGACACACATTTCTTTGTTTAGGAGCAACTGAGATTGTCACTGAAATGAGAATAACTGGTTCTCCTTAAAAGGTCAGTCCACCTTTAGTAGGCCTGGTCAGGTTCAAAAGAGCATAAGGTGTAGGTCATTTATGCTCCGTCACAGGAGGCTAAGGCTCGCCAACTTGGGGACTAACCCGTCACTTTGATTAGCAGGTCGCAAGCAAGGCACAGAACTTGGCTTTGCTTGGGTCTTCGGTTTTGAGGGGTTGTGGCATTTATTCATGGACCAATAGCCAAAGCTGTACATACACTGCTACGTAGGGCTGTGTGATATGACCCAAATCTCATATCCCATATCTCATGTAGGTCATTTCATATCCCAATAATGATACTTATGATATAGTGCATTTTCTGTAAATTCAGTGAATAAATACTTTCTGGTCTGTCCTGTTCTAAATATATTATAACCTTATCTGGGCTTATGCAGACTCTACCACTGTGGATCCTGGCATCAATGAGGAATCAAAGCTCCTCTCAACACCCTGTGGGGATCCAGCAGTGTTGAATAGTTGCCACGTGATGGCAAAGCACCAGACTCATTCAGATCCTAACATGGAAAGATAGGTCAACTAGGAAACAGTAAACGATCAGGAAGCCCTTGGGTGAAGCTGCCCTCAGCGCTTGTCATGGATTATCATCCCCACCACAACCCCCTCACTTTAACAGTAAGAACAGAGACAATAAATCTGGCTGCACACAAGTAAGCAGAGGACCAGATGAAAACCCCCATCAATTGGTTTTACATCATCAGGGACCCCTCGAAACCTTTTGGATTGGTATGCTACAAATACATTATCTGATCTGATCTTTGAAATGTTGGTTAAAACCGTGGCAGTTTCCTCCCTGTGTTTAAGATGGACGAGGTTCATCAGAACATCACAATGACTGCTGTGAGTGAACCAAGATACAAAAACCAAAGGACTTAAATTATATGGCTGATCTATATCCCAGAGTTAAAATCACATCTTTCGGTTACTAAATAGAAGCCAACCTGTGCTAATTAACACTGTATTAGCAATATGGTCTCACAACGAAAGCCACGTTTCCGCCAAAGGTTCTAATTACTTTAAACCCAGAGTCTCCATCAAATCAGAGGAATCAGGTAGATCATGCAAATTAGACCCATACGGAATTTAAAAGTGATGGCAGCATTTAGAGATGCTGTATTAACACGAGGGAACATCAACAGCGGCATGAGTTGGAAAAATAACGAATGAAAGGGAGAAATGCAGTGGAGGAAAATGAAACTTAAACTATAACATTTGTTGAGTGTTTGATGATTATTTATTTCTGCTGTGATACAATCACCAAACATCATTTTATTTCTCTCATTCACATGCTTTGTTTTGTCTACCGCCACTGCGTTTTCTCACTCGACCACTGCCGCACTGTGTATGTTTTTTTACACTTTTTTTTTTCTCTCATCTTATGAAATTAGTCGAGGCTCAAGTTATTTACTGCAGACAGGTAGGTCTAGGTAGCTAATCTATGCACTAGAATAGAGATATTGGCTAAAAACCACACAGAGATCTAAAAGCTTATATTCGCATCAAGAAGTATGAATACATGTGTCAAATACATGACTTACATTATTACATTATGCATGTCATGACAAAAAGTAACCTACAAAGCCCACAGTGTTCTAGTTACTTTAAACTTATTATACAAAACAGCTTAAAAACAAGAGTGAAGATATTCTCACATGCAACTAGCAGCAGACCTACTGTACTGGTTTCCTCCATTTCAAGAGATTCAATGAAAAATCTGGGAAGTCAGTGAGGGAGTCCTGACTGTCCTGAGTTCCTGAGAAAAAACACCACTATATATTGGGAAGGCCGATATAGGGGGTCTGGCTTGTTGCTAGAGGGGGCAGTGATCCCCACCCAGAACCGCCACAGGTTTAGATTATGTTCTACATTAAGACCGAAATCCACATGTAAGGCATTTTACTGCAAAAATATTGTGGCAGATATTTTTTTAATCAAATAAAACCCACATATTTCTCAGTATTTGGTCAAAATCTAATAGTACTCATATTCACAGTTCATCGCTGAGAGCATTAATTAAAAATAAAAATAAAAAGGAGCTTCTAAGAGAAAAGAAATGTCAGATTAACTACAGTTTTTCACTGAACATTACAGATTTAGTCACTCGACCACCCACATTTGCACTCATTTTAAACCAAGCTGTGATAGTAGTTAAAAGGTCAAATAGGGGTCCACTGTGCTCCATTGTTTGTTAGAAGGATTTGAAACAGCTGCTGTTTTGGGGCCATTTGTAGGTGAGACGCCCCACTCCACAGTCTGAAACCAGCCATAAATCAAACTAACAGTCACACCAGACCAAGCCTATCCATCAAAGCAATTAACAAATGGGGATACTACCTTTACCATTGTCTGGTTGAGGAACATGAAGACAGGCAGCGGCCTGCCATCGTAGACAATATGTTTTTAGGCTTCAGAGGTCAACCGTAGCTTTCCAAACCCAGGGGAACTGGTAGTGCATCACTTAAACCTGCACCTTCATTAAACTTGCAAACCTTCATGCGAAGAGCATAAAAACTAGGATATAAAAGTAGAGACCTTTTTTTTTTTGGTTTGGTGTCCCAGCACTTTAAGTTACACAGTCAGCAGCCAGAAAAATCATCTTACTGTGTGGGTACCATGCTTTCTGCAGACAAGACACTAAATACATGTTATGTAATAGTGCAATACTTTGCAATCATATTTTGTGGTATGAAAAATCATTCTACAACAGGACATAATGTATACTAAACATAAACACATCCCAACTGGTGCAATTCGCATAAATTACTGCTCAATGATGTATAATAATTGCTTTGTGTATTACATAAAGCTGGTCTCTTATTATTCATTACAAAACACGCATCGTGTGCCTCTGACAACAAAGAACAGCATTTACTGTGGCGGGAGCTTTGTAACGTCTCCGTCTGTCTGGATGCAAAGGTCAGGCTGAAGGTCGACATTAGTTCTGGTCAGAAGGTGAGAGTTTGTAAACAGACAGGGGGAGAGGGGTTGTCAGGGGAATCCCACTTGTTTTCATTTGCAATGGCTGCTTAAAGCATCACTCTATTCATTGGGACGACAGGTTGGGGGTGGAAGGAGTCAAATGTTCAAATCCTTTAAACCCAACAGGGAGCTCTTTTTGGACATTGACCGTAATTTAGATTGATACTGCTTTAGCAGCTGTAAGGGCAGCACAATGATCGAAAGCTGTCCCAATGCACATTTATGAAGACACTTAACTCTGAGTGGTATGAATCTGTCATTCATTCATTGTGATTTTATTCACTCTGATCTGAGATCAGAACATGATCAGAAGTTGTGTAAAAATCTGCAGCAATGGCAAAAGATTCATAGCTTAATTTTAATTGTAAAATAAACTTTACCCTTTTCAATAAATTAGAAAACATATTCTATTTTTTTTGAAATTTTTGTGTTAATATTTACTGATGAAGGAGTGTGGTTTTAGCAAGGACAAAAGCCAATCACATTTCCTGAAGATCCTTGCACTGTAAATCATTGTGGGAAGTTAGTATTTTGTTCATAAAGAAAGGGGATAACAAGACAAGGGTCATGAGCTGTATCTTGTTTCCCAACAGTGGCTCTAGCCTCTTGCACTGTGGTAACATTATCAAACCACAGAGTTGCTCTGCCCTAGACCAAAGACGATTGCACGATTGTACACTACCAGTTTCATGGTCAAGTATAGCCATTTTGTGGTCCATTTGTTCAATTAACTCTGTGGCTGCACTACCAGGACATGACTGTCAACCCGCACTGCATCAGCATCCGGTTGCTGGGTTTGAATGCTGAAGCTGTTTTGAAGAACACGGTTTTGAAGAAGCATTGGGCCTAAGATCTTTCCATTTCATCCTGCACATTTCTTTCTAGTGCATGTGGCAACTATCGAATAAGGACAACTTATAGAAGAAGTAGTAAGTTATGTGTTTAACTGACATGATTGCACAGGTGTGCCAGACAAAGTGTTTACTCAGTGTAAGGAGCCAAATACTGCAAAAGGCTTCAGATACTTTCACTAACTTTGCATGTCTGCTTGACACTGATATAATGAATGTATGTATGGTAGGTATAATCTGCTTCAGCAAGCACAGCAGAGCATGAATGCAATGCAGCTGCTTCCAGCCAACATTTCGTGCACCTCAATTCACACATGTTTAATGTAAGGGAAACAAGCCAATTTTCACTTTCATATTTTCCACCTGCAATTCAGCATAGTAGACTGAGGCCAACAAGATTGAAAACATTGTTCATGCTTACTTCTGTCATGATTTAACCATTGTGCTATCAAATTACTCATAGCACATCATGCTTCTACATAGAATCCTAAAGATATAAATGTACTTTTACCTCTTTGGAAATTTGAGTCAATAATGATGCTATTCTCAATCTTACAAGGTAATCAACCTTCCAGTGGCAGTGAGTTTCAAAGTCAAATCTTTAGTCAAATTCAAAGCATGACTGTTGAATGAGTTCATATGTTTGTTTCATTTTATGCTGGAATTTAATCAAAGTAACATTACAACCATACATGATAAGTGTTACCAAATATTAGCATGGTCAACAGTGTGGCTGAGGGTTGTTTAATAGTAAATCTTTAACACTGTAGTGTGAGTTTGGCTGCATAGAAAACCTGAAAAAAGCTCAAGTTTCACAGCTAAAACCCTCTTAGGACAAAATGTGTATGGGCAAAAAAGGCTTCCATTCTTGTAGTACCTTGAAAAAAAGTTTAAGGGAACCTCTGTTTCTTTTCAAAATGATTTCTGACAGGTTTAACGAATCTGCAACAAAACAAGACAATAGTAAACAGAGAGGCTCAGTGACCTAGCATTCACTACTTTGAAACAGAAACTGGAACATAGCCTGGTGGAGCGCAATTAAATGCAACCCAACCAGAGCGAGGAAGGTGTTAAATGTAAGTCATGAGCCATTAAGACTTCTTTAACAGCGTGGTGTCAAGTTTTACTACATCTAACTAGATCATTTTAAACCTCCCTGTAATGGAGAGCAATCACGCCAAGACAGCACCCTGACAACACTGAAGTGTACAATGACAGTGGGGGATGTGGTCGTCTACCAGCAAGTTGATCTTGAGCATGAATCTTTCCTGAGGGACAATCGCCTCCTTGAAGCAGGCAATGACCTAAACATTTCATGCCTCTCTACAAGTATGCAGTCATGATAACAATGTTTTGGGCCTCAGGTAGTTTGACTAACAGAAAAACGTAGAAAAAACACCATCAAAGTGGGAAGATGAATAATACAGAGGAAAAAGTCATACTCGAAGGAACTTCTCCCAAATCTAGGTTACCAAGTCATGAAATGTGCATGTGGCCCAAAGCCAGAAATTGATTCCACTTACCTTAGCGCACACTTCACCTGATGCCAGCCAATGCAGTGTAATAACCCAGGCTGCTACACTGAGCTACTTCACAGGAGTCCGATTATTTAGATATTCAAAATGTCCTTCCTATTTTATTTCTCTGAATATGTGGAAATCTGACATTTTCAAACAATGAACAACTGCATTAAAACCTCCTAAAGTCCTATGGATAAAACAACACTCATGTTGGCTATGTGAGGCCTGTAACCGCGGTAATACGGTGGAGACTAATTAATAATATTTCTCATAGGAGGCTTTGTTGAAGAAAGACACAAAAAGTAATAATGTTGTTTACATATGTTTTGTTCTTATAGGCCCACAGATACATATTAAGAAATGCTGTTTTCTTTGAGCAATTTCCAAACTTATCAAGGCATGAAATTGTTAAATCGCTTTAAATATAAAGACGCAGTTCTCTATATACATTTCAGAAAATCTCATTACTAAATGATTTGGCAATTTAGGGGGGAAAAAATGTAAACTTGCAAAAAATGCTCCTAACACACCCGCTGACATCCTATGAGTCACTAGTGAGTCATTCAGATTTAAATGAGAAGTCCTACATCCTTCGCCTTTGCCCCTGTTGTGACTCTTGCTTGGGCCCCATGCTGTCTCATTCACAGCATTGTTCAACAATTAAACAAAACACTTCCTCTCCCCTTCCTCACGCCTCCCTGGCGGGCTCGCTAACTCAGGCTGTGTTTAGACCAAATCAGGGAATGCGTGAAAAAAGGCAGCCCTCCCATTCATTTAAATGGGGGCAGTGCATTTCCGCAGTGGTAGTGGGGAGTGCAGAGGGCTCAGAAAGAAAACCTGCGATGGTCAAAAAAAAAGTTGAACCGAGCTCAACCTTTGCTGGAAAGCAACCTGACATCACACTATATTGACCAATCACACACATGCAGCAGAACATTCCTGGTGGATGACTTTTAACATAAAAGCCACATTGGACTGTTCATCTTGTGATTGTCGCGACGAAAGATGAAACAGTCGCTGCCATGATAACTTTCCAGAGTTGTAAAATCTGGGTCATACTGCTGTGAGATGTTTTGGCTTCTGAAAGGTCCTTAAAAACATTAACCTGTAAACCCAGCTCAGCTTCCTGGATCGCATTTCATCGTCTCACTGTTAGCTCAAACAACACAAACCCCCACCACTGCAGCCCCCTGCGTCATAGCGTCAGATTGCTGCATTGTCTAAATGCAGCCACACACACACACACACACACACACACACACACACACACACACACACACACACACACACACACACACACACACACACACACACACACACACACACACACACACACACACACACACACACACACACACACACACACACACACGTTGGCAAAATGTCAAGCACAAGTATTCAGAGGCTACGTGACTAACTTTACATTCCTGCTCCAAGTGCACGCTGCAAAAAAATAATGATGGTGAGCAATGAATGATCATTTATGGCTCTCCAAAATTGGACAATGTTGCCAAAGTAGGGATCTGAGCTATATTGCACTTCCTCTCTAAAGCCATTACTAGATTTCCCAACCTCCCTCTCTCTCTCTCTCTCTAGCCTAGTAAATGCTCGGGATGCCAATTATGTCATTCATTTGAGAGGCCAGCCGTCTACAGCTGACACTCCCCCCTCCTCCTTTACCTCCTCTCTGCTCCCTGAGGAGACGCCAACAATCTGGAGTCAGGAATCTGGAGCAGAACGCAGTCACTAAACAGAGGAAGAGGGTGGTTGTGGTTGAGAGGGTGAGAAGGTAAAGAAGAAATGTTCATCTGGAGACAGAAATCTACAGTGGAGGGAGGAATGTGAGGTGGGGAGGAGAGGGGTCTATCTAGAGTCACAAATCTGTGGAACGTAGACGGTAGAGGAGGAGAAAGGGAGGAAAATATGGCAGAGCAGAGGGAGTGAAAGAAAGTGGAGAAGTTAATTTGCACCGGGGAATTTTGACAGTGATGACATTCTGGCAACGGTAGAAACACTGAGGGAGGAGCAGCAGGGATGGCGAGGAGAGATAATAAGAGGAGATGCAAGAATGAACAAAGTAGAACAGAATGTAGTTTGGAAATTATGGTGAGCACACAGGAAATTGAGCATTTGTCAGTTCACTTAAAAGGTCACCAGTCACCAAGATTGCATTATTAGGAGGATGTTTTGCATTGTTATGTTCATGCTCTGCGATATCTAAAGCCCTCTCCTCAATCAACACTTGTGCCTCTCTAAAATACATGCATTTATAAATGAGGTCTGGGATCACATCACAATACTGAAACTTTGCAGCAATTACATCATTTACATCAAATCTAATGCAGGTAGCAGAGGGTAAAACACAGCTTAAAAATGGCAGATGTGAAAAATGTACATTTACATTTTTATACTTTATTTATAGCTATGTTGGCGAGGCCTTTCTGCAAGCAAGAACAAATGATCTTTTAACTTAGGAAAGGGCGTCTATTGCTACAGCTCAATCCATGCACCCAAGGGTAAAATGTACAAAGTTGCCCAGTCTCAGCTCACTGACTCAGAATAGGGCTGCAACTAACGACTATTTTGATAGTCGTCTAGTCATCGATTATTGAAACGATTAATCGGATCAGTGGTGGTTCTAGCTTGTAAGGCGCCCCGGATGAACTCCCCTTCAGCACCCACCATAGATCGATATATAGAAATAACATTCATAAATACCAAAATGATATACAATCATGAATACAAAAAATGAAGTACAAGGAATAGAAACAATTCTTGTATATACATATAAGTAAGTTATTTTAATTATTACGAATTATAACATATTGCTAACAAAAGTAACCTGCACAAATCCTATATCACACAAATAGAACAACACACTTATAAATTAATATAACCATCCTCCAGCAGTATCAACTAAGAGTCAAGACTAAACAAGTTCACCTTGGTGGTGTGAAGATTGATTTTACAATATTCTTAATGATTTTACTAACAACCCAGAAAAAATACAACAATGTGTCTGAAACTACATATTCACAGTATGAACTATGGTTTATTTGGTGTGACTGATTTTCATTTTTGCATCATTAGGCTACCATACAAAATTATGTGTGCTAGACTCCTCAGTGGAGACCTGAGGTCAACCTACTGCTGCTCCTCTCCTACTTCTGACTGAGATCTCAGCAGGTAGAAGCTGTTAGTTCATAAACTAGAAGTAGGGAGCGCACTGTAACAAAGTAAACCGATCCACACAGTGACATTATATCATTGACGTAAATGAGCGATAGAAAACCAATCTTTTTTTTGTGTGTGTGTGCGCTCCGTGCTGCCCCCGGTAAGATGCTGGCTGCCCATATTGCCACTGAATCGGAAGAATTACTACAGCACCAGAGTGTTACATCACTGTTTTCCAAGGATTTTTGAGACAGAGGTGACAAAATCTGGAGAACGTGGTGTGCGGTGTGCACAGTCTCCCGCAGGGAGAGCAGCATCCAGTTAGCTCCGGGAAAGTCATCACTGTACAACACACTGAGAGGGCGCAGCGTTATTGAGGTGAGAGAGACTGAGCACCGAGTTATTTTCTTCACCTCAGAGTTGGGTTAAGTTGTCTAATGGCATAGTAGTCTGAAAACAGAAAATGTGCAGAACTAATTGAGTTTTTAAGGTGGAGGCAAGCTGCCACATAATAGAACAGATGGAGAGTTTGGATGGTAGGAAATAAAAGTAAGGAAAAAAGGTGACGTGGAGCAGAGAGAAAAAGATCCAGGCATGGATAAGGAAATAAAAGCATTAACGAGGAGGAAATAAACCAGAGAGAGTCGAGCTGATCTAAGGAATGAGTCACACAATATATTCAATACCCATACAGGAAGCATTCAGATTAAATCAGATACAGTCAGGTGTAATATCATACCACTAGAAAGTCATGACTCATTAGGTATACTTATGACTAGGCGATAGACACACCTGTTTCAATGGATATAAGTTTGTCCAGATTCTTTATTAGCACAGAAGGTTTGACTATACTGTATATGATTCATGCAACAACTATCTTAGGAATGCAGTACGACAATTATTGTCACGGTTAATAGTAACAGATCATTGCATATGAATCACACACGGTCACACTGTGTGGGTTTGGACTGGAGGCGAGTTTGCCTGCATTGACATGAGGCAGAGAGAGAATCAAGAGTCAAGAGAAGGCAGCGATGACTTTGAAAGTGTGTTGATTATATATAATGGAGGTATGTTTGAGATTCACTCAAGCTGCAATTACTGCCTGCTGCTCTTCACCTAACAACGTCACAGGTGCAAACTATTTTAAAGATTTAGACCACCTTGGTAACTTATTGTGTTTTGGCTTTAATGTGCAACATGGTGAGTAGAATTAATAAATATTTTTTGTCCTTGTGATAATTACTTAATAATAATAATAATATAATAATAATAATAATTGAGAGGATGCTGTACCAGCAGGCATTACACTGAAGCTTACCCTGCTTATCTCCTTGCTTCAGACAACAACAGCTATATCAGCCCTCCAGGAGTATGGTGTGTATCTGTGCATGAAAAATAACAGTCCATGCTGTGTGTGTGTGTGTGTGTGTGTGTGTGTGTGTGTGTGTGTGTGTGTGTGTGTGTGTGTGTGTGTGTGTGTGTGTGTGTGTGTGTGTGTGTGTGTGTGTGTGTGTGTGTGTGCATATTTTGTCCGATATGTTTGCCAGGATTCATTTACTAACTGTGTCTGTAGGGAATATTAGACATTACAAACAGGGGCAGGTGAAAATACCGGGGCAGAGGGAGATGACAGCCATGATTATGAAGTAGAAAACAGAGTTCAAATGCTAGGGTGGGGAGGTGGTGAGAGCACTAAGAGGAGGAAAAGAGCAATAAAGAAGAGAACTGCAGTGATGGATGAGCAAAGAGAGACAAATAAAACAGAAGAGGAGGGCTGAGATGTATGAACTGAAATATCAGATAATAGCAAACCTGACAACAACCAGGACAGCATGCACGTAGACAGAGACATATAATTTCATAGCTTGATTTCAACAAATGCTACAAAAGAAAAACATCATAACTGCTATGGTGTGGCTAGATGCAAGGCAGAGGGCCCAGTCTCCAGTTTATTGCTGAGCATTAAATGCATTTTGCATTAATCTAAGCAAACTCAAACTTTTATTGTGTTTTTAAAAAGATATTGTGTCCTCTGCCAACAACTGCAAAAAGGTCCCCATTGCTAAACCACATCCTTTTGCATCCTTCCAGCATCCTGTGTTATGTCTAACGGTTTAATCTGGTTTACTGTCAACATTTACTGAAAATTGTTACTAAAAGTCTAGTTTTAAAAGGCTCCTGCTCTTCCTGTCTTTGAGTCATCCCCTTCTTTTACAGATTGAGTCATTCTTCAGCTGTCAAGTATCAAATTGATTAAAATTCACCCACAAATCCATGTTGTCCACAGCTGCTAATGTAAGGTGCAGATGTTAGGAATTTTGGCAGTTACGGCAGAGTGATACTACGCACGTAGTCAGATGAGGTACCAGATATATACTGTAATTATAATCACACGCAAAAGTTCTTTTGTTCAATCACAACAAATATGAACAGGTGCAAAGCAGACCAGAAGAAGGGCCAGGAGGAGGAGGGGAGAAATGAAATGTGGTTCAAACTCAACAAAAAAGATTTCAGTGTGAAAATGGCCAAACTGTGATTTATACTCCAGTGGAAAGAAACTGAACCAGCAATAATCTACTGTCTCCAACAAATAATGTGCCATATAGACATTGTCTTCTCTACACAGGGGCCATATGACGCCCCATATGTCACCAGTCACCAAGAGGCCCACCACCCACAAACAATATGGCAACTGCGAAAGTGCCAAGATATTAGACTGTGCCAATGTCTTAAATATAGATGGCAGTTGTACATTGTATCTGTCTATGCATGTAGCTGTGGTGTTTGCAGAAGAACAAAGAGGAAGCCACTGTGACATTAGAGCATTATTGATTTTTTTCCTTTCTGCACAAATTATCAAACCATTGCAATAACCACCATAAAAAAATATTTAAATCTCAGTTGTCATAAAATAATTGGTTCCAAAATACTGTATTAGCCTGAAAATAAGGTGACCATGGTTGTGAAACAACACTGGTTTCTGGAAAAATACAACTTACATCATAGTATAGTTACATACTCACACACTCTCATAACAGGCTCTTGGAAGCGGTCAAAAACTATTTTCTCCAGCATTTAGCATTAGTGAGCATTTTTAGGGCTGCTAGTTTTTTTTTAGTTCTCATCATCTGTCACAGTGGTATTTTACAGCTTAACATATTCTGTCTCTGCAGCAGAGACTTCCGAAGATGCTTTGGACTTGTTTTCACTAATCATGAATTTATTTGCCCCATGGCAAAAAAACATGGTACAAAGGCATTCAGAAACTCCTGCAGGTTAAACTGGACTAAAGTAACATCTTTAGTGCCGACTGACTCTTAAACACTCACTATAAACAGACTTTAAAACACTCGATAGGATATTTCCAGGGAAAAAAAGTTCAATATTCGGACAAATATGATCAACTTTTTCAAATGCATATTCCTGTGGTCTATTCTTTATAGCCTCTGAAGTCTAAATGTCTATATCTGCGTCTTGTGTCTTTAAATGTCTTAGCACATCATTCTTTATGTGAAACCTGAGAGAATAACTATCGTCCCATCTCAACGTAAATACGTTACCGCAGTAATGCAGTAACCGCAGCAGCTTTATGTGATGTTGGAGGTAAGGGTGACAGACAGCGAGAAAGAGAAACAGAGACAGATGAGGAAGTGCTATGTTTTCTGTCACTCTGAGCGTGAATGATATAGAGTGAGGTTACTTCAGGCTGCACTCATCTCTGTGTAAACAAAGATATTCAGTTGAGCCTGGCAGACTTTGATGCTGGAGCCTGGGGCTTTTTGTTGTTTGCGAGTGGAGGATGGTGATGTGCACATCTGTAACAAGACAGCAAAGATGGACTACATTTATCCTAAATAGCCAGTAACCAACTACTGGGATTGTTCCAAAAGTGAAATATGCGTTGACAAAAATACATGTTAATATGCTCAGAAAACCTATGTAGAAAAACATGTTACGGGTAACAGCAGGTCACAGGGGGTTTGTGGAGGAGCGAACATGCACACCTCCCAAATCTCAAGAACAAGTTGTGTCAACTTGTGAGTCAAACAAGCTGATTGGTTCATAAAAAAGAGCCAAAAAAACATCCCCCAGTAATCCCCAAGCATGTACACCTACCTGAAGCTCAGAGAAGCATGTTTCAGCCTTAACTTGAACCGTTCTTAAAGTAAACATGGGTTTCCATAGTTTGATTAAAATGACCGTATTTATACTTTTTACCATTTTCATTCAACACATCAGAGCTTAATTGCTGACCTCCACAAGATTTTTTCCCCCCACAGATTTCAATCTCTATTTTTTCATGTTGGACAGATCTTTACCCTTGTGGCTATCTCTGAAGCAGTCAATAAAATTTGTTTTTTCAGCATTATTGAGAAACAGATGTAAAATAGTAAATTTGTCATCAAGCAGCTGGACTGCCGTATATGTTGCAAAATGTTGTGAAATCTCTGGCAATCACTAATATGACAAATTGCCTTTAAGAATGCAACAGTGCACTTCAAAGAGGCCTGAGAAAGTGGACTCTCTCTGTCTATAATTAGTGTGTGGTTTCTCTTTCATGCAGACACACGTCTGTTGTTAATAACGGAGAGGTCAAATCCCTTATTGGTAACACATAATTGTAATCAAAAGAGGAATCATCCTTCTTCTTTTCTGAATCATCATAAACAGGTGAGAAGTCCTGCTGTTGTGATTATGTCGAGAGTGGAGTGGGAAGCTGTGGAACACCGGCGCCATCCTTGCTACTTGATCCTCATTTCTACGACTTTAAAAAAAAAAAAGGGGGAAGAACAAAAAAAAAAAGCTGCATCCCTCACATCCTCCAACTGTCTCTCTCCCACACTGAAACTGAAAACAGCCTCGGAGAGAGAGGGATACGATTTGAGTGGCAGTGTGTGTTTGTGTCCGTACAGTAGACATGCTGAGTCGTCTACCAGACACACACACACACTGGTGGGCAGTCTGACCACAGAAACAGTAGCAGGAGAACAGTGAGGGGGAGGAAAGTGTGATCCCTACAGTCTAATCTGCCTTCCTGCTTCTACTGGATTTTTCTTTTCTTTTTTTTTTTTTTTTTAAACGAAAGCGGAGAAGTGAAAAGCCTTTTCTTTATTCGCTGGCAAAAGTAGTTAATATTTATGACTCTAGCCTGACAACAGTAATAGATCGCTCTTTAACATTAAGCACTGTAATGTTTCCTTTTTTAAGAATCAAGCGAAACCAACAAATGGAGCAAAACACATAATTAAAATTATTTATTTGGTATCATATTGTATAACTTTCAATACTGTATGTGGGTAAATAACAGTAATACTACAATACATTACTATACTGTAGTTATTTTTATGCATTTATGTCAATCAGAATAAATGTATTACTCTTGTTGGGCATCCCTGGAATCCCCTAACAGACTCCTTAGGGCACCCAAACAACACACTGACAAACACTAAGTACTGTACTGTGTTGAGGGACCGGGACAGGAAGTGTGTGTGTGTGTGTGTGTGTGTGTGTGTGTGTGTGTGTGTGTGTGTGTGTGTGTGTGTGTGTGTGTGTGTGTGTGTGTGTGTGTGTGTGTGTGTGTGTGTGTGTGTGTGTGTGTGTGTGTGTGTGTGTGTACATCACAAGTTGAGAACAGATAAAGAAAAAATATATAACAAGCTGGAGCCACACCGGCAGAGCCGTCTGTCAACTGTCTGGACTAGATCCGGGGGTGAGAGAGGGAGGAAGGAAGAAAGAGAAATGACAGAGAGATGAGGGACATCCTGTTCAAGAAGAAAAGAGAGAGTAAGAGACTGAAGAGAAAAATGCAGGATACAGAGACACATGATGAGAGGCTGTAGTGGCGAGGTAGAGAGTTCATGCAATGAAAGGAAGAGAGAGGCAGGATGCAGTAAAGTGCAAAGAGCAAGACCACAGAAAAATCACATTTGTAGACAAATTAGGTGCACTTTCACATGTCCCAAATTTTGTTTATCAGACTCTCCACCTCGCCTCATTATTCTCAGAAGCTGTCAGAAACCTGAGCTGCAGCCGAGAGCTGCAACGATTAGTGAAAAAAAGATGATTAATCAACATAAAAATGATCTGCTTTTCTTTGTCATACGTGATAGTAAACTCAATATCTTTTCCACTGATCATTAGACATAAGATATTTGAAAATGTCACCTTTGAATCAAGGAAATAAACTGCAATTGAATTAATAATGAAAATAATCAGTGGTTTAAGTCTTACTCTGCCCATGAGAAAAGAATAAGGTGAGATTTCCCCTTCATATTCAGCAGGAAAATCCTCCTGAAGCACTTGGAAAGTTTAATGTATTCTGCATATTGAAGCCCACCTCCTCTCCAGTAAGAGGCTGTTATGCAACACTGAGGTGTTCAGTCTTTCCATTTTCCTGCTCAGAAGCACGCTGATGCCACCAAGTTCAAAAGTAATTTGAAAAGCAGATAATACTCAGAGTTGACTGAAACAACCAAAGTTTTACAAAGCTGTCTGGAGAAAAGCAATATTGTAGGACATCTTGTGATGTATTAAAATACATATAAAAAGGAGAAGATATGTATTACAATACAATACAATACAATACAATCATAAATATGCTTTGTAATGGATCAGTTTGTTGCCATAAAGACACAATACATTTTCAGTGAGCTTAGCTTTCAGCCAAATATCCTATGCACAAAAAAGGTTTTCGTCTAGCAGAGAGCACGTAAGCTCCCTGTGTGTTACGTGGAAAACTCAGGTCAGGAGTGGAGAAGAGTAAAGCTGAATTATGAGACTGGCAGTGCCCTGTGAGATTTCATACTGAGTCATAGTCCTACCAAATTCTTCCAAAACACAGTGCAAGGTTGCGATACACATGCGGTGCCTGCCTAGAAACGCTACGCCAGCTTGAATGAGTCTTTTTTATTTTTTTATTTTAAGTAATGTTTCAAAACAAATCATTACGATCCGATCAGATATCAAGTAGCATCATCCTGAATTAATGGAGGATTGACCGGCTGCACACAGCTGATTTCCATTTCTCCAGTGCTCCTCTGTGTCTGCTTAGCTGTGGTTATTTTAAATATGTTAAAACTAATAGGAAAATCCATAAGTCAACTGAAAACAAACGTATCAATGAAAGCACAGGATATAAGTCGACACACAAGAAAGCCTGGGGTTCCCCCGCAGCATGACATACGAGTGCAGAGGGGGAAATGAGATGACCACAAATGGCGTGGAGCTCCATGTCCCCTTTCCATCCGCATTGTGGTATTACATCCCCATAAATCAGCATCAGCGGTGCCAAAATCCAAAACAAAAATGCTCGCCAAGAACTTTATTTCACAGGGCGATCTGAAGATGAACAGGGTAAGCAAAAAGGGTGGTCCTTGATCAATCCATGGATTCAGGGTGAGTTCCAAAATTTTTCCATCAAAGAAAAACTGGAGAAAACAATCATCAATCATTAGCAATGTTTCGGCATAGAGGTGAAAGATTTTCTTTCTCTAGAGTTACGGCCAAGTATCATCGCAGCTTCGTACCAAAACATTAAGTAGATGTTGAAAAATCCATGATCTTCAACACTTCATTAACGCGCCATCAGAGCTCAGATTAAAAGGGCAGCGGATTGAAGAAGAACATGTTTCTCTATCTGCTGTTACCCAGAGATAAAAATCAAAGACAGTTTTTCATGTGCAGCCGTCACAGCGTTAACCAAGTGACCAAACAATCAGCTGACCAATTAAGTATTATGCATTGTTGGATGTTGGTTTAAAGTGTCACAAATTAAAGCCTGAACAGCCAACACCAAGTACCATTTTATAAAGGTGTCCTAACCATAAACACGCACTCACTCACATTGATTGTCTACATTTACTAGACATTCCTATTGTCAAGGCAGCGTGTCACATGCAGTAAAATTCAACATTGAAGCAACAAGGATGCAAACGTCTAGACTACTAGACTTATGAGACGAGATAACCTTATCTGTGATCATATAGCAGGAAAGCCAGAGCACACACACGTCAGTACAGTTTCAACAGAAATGTTCTGTTTCCAAACAGCTCATGCACACATGCAGGAGGTTTGTATTTCCATAGCAATCTACTTACATAATTTAAAGGTTATTATGAAAAAAAAACAAAAGCATTTGCTGATCCTGGGAGTTAATATGGCACGCGACCACAGGTTCAGCTTTGAGTTGATTAGTTAGTTCATTTGTTGTTTGGGGTTACCATATGTGCGGAGTGAATGTTTCATGTTTTGGCCACAAATTACGCAATGTGGGCTTCGTCATTTTGGTCTGGTCGGCTGCATTTGAAAGCTGTTGTGTCCTGTATTTTCCTTTTAGATGTACAGATAACAGACAGGATGAATACAGCTGGAACAAGTACAGCTGGAACAGTTGCATCACAGATTGAACGTTTCCATATGATGAGGAGGGCCCACGTGAACACTGAATGACTGTATATAACCTGTGTGTGGTCAATTGAAGTACATGCTAGTGAGGCAGACTAAACAGAGCTGGAAGAGGTTTGGGTATAGGGCGTCTTTACTGCACCACAAAACCTAACCACAACACAGTAACCTCAAAAGCTAAGAGGCATTATCAAGCAGACACAATGTGCCGCACACACATACAGGACAATCATCTCTTTCCTCACAGGACTGTGAACACAGACTAATCTATAGCAATGCATGTATAATGCCAGAGGAAATGTGAACACATCATCACAACATCTGCAGCCAGATGAGTCACTACAGATGAAACACAGGTTGTTAACTTTCCCAATTAAAATTAAAACTAGCTCCTGTCGCAGTTCATGAACTACAACTGCTTCCCTATTGATTACTGCGTGCACTTCTGCCTCAGGTGCCCTAACAAAATTGATCAGCAACTATTTTGACATAAATCGTTTAGATTCATTTACAAAACAATGTACAGCTGTACAGCTTCCAGCATCTAAAATGGGACAAAATAAGGCTTTGAGAGACAGTGATTGACAGTTTTTACCATTTTCAGGGATTCTGTAGATCAAATGACGAATCAACTTATCAAGAAAATAATCAACATGTTTTTGTTTGTGAACATTTTGAATGCTTTAACCTGGACAATCCAACTTCAAGATGAATAACAAACAATACATATTTTTATGTATTCATGCACAATATGGACAAATTATCATATCTCGATATTGAAGCCAAATATCTCGATATCGATACGATACGACTATGATTTCAGGCTGGTTTGAAATTGAAAGTGTAGCAACAGTAAAAATTAAGCATTCTTAAACAAAACAGCACAATAATAATAAATGGACACAGTTACTCAAGAAAACTAGCTTATTAATCACCACCGACCAAGAACTGTCTTAAAAAATAAACATTTTTCTGCAACCTCTTTGCTACCTACTTTGCAACAATGCATATTTATAGAGACTATAAATTATTACATTTAGAATGAAGCTGCACTAAATGTTTCATAACAAGACACACGTTTTTAAACTAAAATATAAATCCAGTTTAAATTTTCTCTGCAGTTATGTTAGGAACCACCTCTGGACTACCTGTAGAAACACTTCAGCTTAATGGAAGTCATTCAAAACCTACATGCACAGAAATGACTGGACAACTTGGACTTCAGATCTTTAGGTAGTTAGAAAGTTGGTGCCCTTTAAAAATTAGCAGTCAGTGCTGCACAGGGAACATGGCAAGAATGAAAAAAAGAAATGTGGCAGTAGTGAGCCAGAGGATGACATGTTGTAGAGGGCAAAGAGTGAGGGAGGATTTTAACAGAGGAGAAATGTGCTACTGGACGAAATACAGTAGGAGATATGGGAGAAGAATGAACATGAGATGAGGGGAAGAAGAGACGACGACTGAAGGGCTGACAGCAGCAGTGGGGCACCGCCCTGTATGGGCTGCTCTCTTGTCTCAGCAAATCAGATGTAAAATGTTTGAGCTGAAGCACAAACACACACAGGCCACCAAGCAAGAATGTACACACACTATCCAAGTAAAAAAGAAAAACACATCTATTCTCTTTCACTCACACATCCATGCCCACATACAAACTTGCACAAGACTAACACATTGTGCTACCTCTACCCTATTATGAAAAAAATCTAAATATGTTACCAAAATTATGCAGACGACACACAAATTTAAATCACCATCTCAAAAGGAGACTGCAGTCCAATACAAGCGCTGAGTACGTGCATTGAACAAATCAATGATTGGATGTGCCAGTTTTTACTGTCTGTCAAAGAATTGATTTCAAAATACTATTGTTGGTTTGTAAAGCACTGAACGGTTCAGGGCCAGAACACATTTCTAATCTGCTGCTACGTTATGAATCATCCAGACCTCTCAGGTCGTCTGGGACAGGTCTGCTTTCTGTTCCCAGAGTCAAAACTAAACATGGAGAAGCAGCGTTCAATTTTTATGCTCCACATATCTGGAACGAACTCCCAGAAAACTGCAGGTCTGCTGCAACTCTCAGTTCTGTTAAATTGAGGCTGAAGACGTTTCTGTTTGCAGCTGCCTTTAATTAAATCAAATAATTAACCTTTAGCATAACCTTATTCTATTTTAGCTAGATTTTGATTTCTATACTCTAGGATTTTTAACAACAGTTTTTTTTCCCATTGTACTTAAGTGTCCCTTTATTGTGCGTTTCTCTGTCTTGGTGTTTTAAATATTTTATATAAAGCACCTTGAATTACCTTGTTGCTGAAATGTGCTATATGAATAAACTTGTCTTGGTCTGTATTACCCTGCATGTTCAGAAATGACAAAAAACACAAGGAGACAAGTCAAAAGGGAAGTGTCTTATTCCAGAAAGAGGAAAGCCAGAGATAAGCAGTATGGAAATGAGCATCTAGACGTGAACACATCATACAGTCAAAGTACTCGACCCCAGGCTAATATAAAAAAAAAGACATAGGAATGCAAAGACAAGTTGCCCGCTGACCATCAGATACTACTTTTACAGAGTGGTGAATTAAAAGATACAAGCTGCATACAGAACAGCTGAGGCTTACTGATCTGAGTGTGTGGTAAGCTGAGTCTTATAAACACATGGATCGTTCCTGATGCTTTGACTGATCACTCTCATCTTCCCTTAGGTTATTATCTATGCTGCTGCTGCTGCTCATATTTTCAAGGCGGATTCTTCAAACATATTCTTCCTACATGTGTATATATTTGGTGAAAAATCTTGAGAACAGCCTTGTATCTTAGAGGCGATTTCTGCAGCGATCAGGAATTTTGAGCAGTGCCTTTTAATTGCCTTATAACTAGGTCAAACTGCACTTTCTGCCAGAGCTTTGCTTGTTCCTAAATTAAGCTTGTGCCAAGGATACAATAAACCACAGTGTAACAAAGCATTGTGTGACTCACATCCATTGTGTGCTGATGAATCATAATAACTAACTCCGGTCCATATTTCAACTGTCAAATCTCTGTACTGTTTGAAGGGGGGAAAAAGAGCCACTTGGAAATGAAACAGCTTAGATGTAACAAAATAAATGACACAAGCAGCACATGCGTAGTTATAGTTTTAAGTAAGACTAAATACACCTGACAGATTCATGCCAATACAGAGCTTTATCTCCTCAAAATGTTCCACTCCTTTCAGACTGCTTTTTCACTTAGGCAAATAAGCCAGAAAGGCAGTAAATATTTACCATTTAACAAGATAAATATATGTTTTGTCCTTTACTTTATAATAACATCCTAATGTGAGTAAAACATATCCGTAATGTGTTATTATCCTGCAACCCTGTGTTAGCCTCATAGCTTTATTTGTTAGTCCTGGTTGGTTTGTCACTGTCACCATTGTGTGCTCTCTTTGTAACATTAACTCCTTACTTTAGGAAGCCGACAGGCCTAATTTAGCTCAGCATTGCGTGCTGACAGAACTTCCTGTGGAAGC
Source organism: Scomber scombrus (assembly GCF_963691925.1). Classification (NCBI taxonomy): domain Eukaryota; kingdom Metazoa; phylum Chordata; class Actinopteri; order Scombriformes; family Scombridae; genus Scomber; species Scomber scombrus. The sequence goes on along the minus strand of NC_084971.1, from coordinate 13,850,050 downwards.
TCGACTTTATAGGAGTGCGTCTGTGTGCATGTGTCTTCTGTTTTGAGAACACAAACATTGTGCTTGCACATACAAACAAGCTGACACACACAGCTGTACTATCTGAGAGCTGACAGTGAATGCTGAGACAGTGGTCCCTGATAACTTCCCTAAAATGCACTCTGCCCCGGTGCTAATGCTAGGCCTGGGACTGAGGCTGGATCTTTATCTAAATCACCAGCTTCCTGGCTTTTTTCTGGCCCCTTCAACACACACATAAGCTCCAGCACCAGCTTCCCAAAATGTTAGAGCAAGGGGGGCACGCACACACACGCACACACACACATACACACACATACACACACACAAAGTACGACAGTAGATGAAAACTGACATGTGGGTTTCCTTGCTTGCGTGAGTGTCTCACGCTCACACAGAACAGGAAGAATCCAGAGATGATTCTTCCAGTCCTTCCCTGCTCACTGCATGCCAACTGGAGGCTAATGGAGGAAATGGATCACATAGACAGGCTCCCTCCCTCACAGCAGAGGCAGCAACAGCATAGTACAGCCAAGAGGCCATAATTGAAAGGGGATAAGAGATGGATGCATCCCCTCGTACATTTCATGTCATTCACATTTGAGAAACTCCAGATTCCATCCAGTGAAGGAAAGTGAAGAAAAAACACCTTGTTCTTGTTCAATTTCAGTAAATCATACGCCAGCTCTTACTGCGCCGGAGTCGGAGGGGGAACTACACCAATTTTCGGCTCCCTGCAGTGTTCGAAATAACAGCTCTCAAAATTGCTCTCCTTTACAAACTTGGCAGCAAGCTTTGTGGGGACAAGACGACACACCACCTACCAGCAAATTCAAACTAGGATGTTTTTTTTTGTTGTTTAAAAAAATTTAATTTAAGCATCAAAGAGCAGCTGTCCCAGATACATGTTCTAGACATAAGTAGGAGCTCTAAATTTGTGAGGAACTAGAAGGTGGGATTTGAAGGCAGTGTGGGATGACTAAACTGGGGATGAATCCGGTCAAAATCTGCAGGGTGGGTTAGACCACCCTACGCAAACTAATCCATGGCCGTGTCAGGAGGGGATCCCAGCGAAGAAAACAAACTATAAGCACCATTTAAATTCAGCTGTCTCTGTGAATCCTATCTAGGAAAAACCTAATTTAGGTGGAGCAGAATTTCAAGCACAAAACCAGCCCAATGTTATATTATCCTGAGGAAAACAGACAAAATAGCTATTTACTGGATAAGAGCTACAGTTTGCTTCTACAAACTCCTGCCAATAACCTTTCATAGAGAAATTGGGAATGAAACCAAATGTGGTAGAGTTTGGGCTAATGGGTCATAAGCATATTCTTATTGCTTATCATATAAACTGTTTTATGAGGATAAAACTCAAACCAAAAAACAATTATGAAGCATAACAAAAGTTCCAAATACTTTAACGTATTTAGGTCCAAGCTTTTGGTTTAGCTAATTCCCCATGACAGACACAGAAAGCATATGCAAACTCTGAGACCACAGAGCAGCAGACAGTAAAACTGGACTGCGTTTGGTATGCAATGTTAGGTCTAAATGCACACATCCTTAAACACATAAATCAAGGGTGGCCACAACTAAACACACGTGTAAAATGTGCAATGAAGGCCCAACTCTAAATGTAGACTTAGCATCAGTAAACCTCAGTGTGTGAGCAGCAATTCTGGTTGCGCTCCACCATGTGAACCCCCATCTCACACACATTCAGTCTTCCTTAAACTCTTTCTCTCCAGTGAAGGACAGACAGAGGATGTGTCTATGATCAGCAAAGACTCACATTTCCTCTCTGAGGTTTCACATTCCTGGGATTCCGTCTGAAGACTACTGCAGCCCATTTAAAACCATTCCCCATATGGAGGGAGGAAAAAAAAAAAAGACCTCGGGCAGGCAAGCAGGAAAGACGGCTGGGTAGGTCTTTGCACTTTGAGGGTTCGTTTCCATTTACAGTTTTACTCTACCTTTCTGCTGTGCTGCCTTTCTGTAGCACAGTGAATGAGACACTTAACTCATACCATGACAGAGCACCTTTCAGTATGCTGTGCTGTGAGAATTGAAAATTATAGAGCTTTACAGTGAATCTTAAAACACAAAAATCATGATTGTGGTTTATCATCAGTTACATCAGAACGAAACAATCTCAGGTTCTCTGATCTTTCCTTCAGTTCAACAGTCATGTCTGCTGAACACCATCAGATTTAGCTTCACTGCCACGAGAAGATGATGGTGATGAAATGTTGGGCATTAATCCTTCAATGCAGGTGAAACAAAGTGCTACAAATGCCATCTCCCACTCAATAAGACCACAGCTCCTCAGGGCAAACAAGAAAATATTGTTACTAAATGCACACACTGCAAATGAATGGGTTTATTGTAACACATGTACCGTATAGTGGTATGCCTCATGCATACCACCCCAACCCCGGCAAACCTATGTAAAGATTGTATTAAAAATACACGATCTAAACACATCAGGCCATTGGGGAACCACAATTTGTCATGTGATGTTGGCTTTTAATATATATTTATAAACAGCTCTGATGTGTGATTCCACATCCACTAAAAAACCCAAGCATGAGTGATAACATTGCACGTCTTCAACCTCATCACATTTACGTACAACATGCCTGCACAGAGGAGGTCAAAGTCCTATTAAACACTGATTATTAGCAATGTTTTAATGGCGATACTGGTAAACAAGGGCTGACATTAACCAGGAAAGGAATAGATGGGATATTAACATAGGCTATCACGCTGAAGTATTTAATCTAAGATAACTTTCGGAGGTGAAACTCCTATTTGTAACGATGCTAAAGCAATAACCCGGCTAGGTTAATAAACATAGACACAGCTAATGTTTGCTAACGAGAGAGAATCTTTGACTGGCTTGCAATAGTCCTGCCGAGCAGCTAAGTGTATCAGCCAGAGTTATATTAAGTTATGATTAAAAACAGCTAGACAAAAAAACAATTTAAGACAATGTATGAGTTGAAAGTGTCGCCACATATGTGTGTGTTAGCCTGGTGGGCTAGCAAACTAACGTGCTAGCGTCTGCAAAGGAGGAGGTTTAAACTCGCTTACCTGTCAACCGCAGCTTCACTGGGCCATTCCTCCTAACTCCTTGGTTAGACATTCCCCTTTGTGTTCCAGCTTGATGACAACTAACAACAACAACCAACAAAAGTGTCTAATTCATGTGTCAATGTAGGAGTTCTTCAAAAATGTATCTCCCAAAACAATCAAATGTGCTAGCTTGGTGTTAGCTCATAGTATCAGCATAGCAGGAGCGGATCACGCTGACTGGCTCTCTGCAACAAGAAAGGGTGGCTCATAAATCTTCACATCGCTGGAGTAACAACACGTCCCTCTTCAGCTCCTGTGCCGTGAATTTCAAGCAAACAATGCAAATGATAACTACATTCCCAAATGGCGTTCATGCCGCGACCCAGGGGAACTGATACAGATCAAGTGAGAGGTTTGGTCCCCCCTCCATCTCAATCTGCGATGCTGCTGCTGCTGCTTCTAGTTGGTCGTGATGGCGAGACTGTGAGACTGCAGGCAGGTGAAAGATGGACACACTGCAGCACATCCGCCAAGAAGCTTCAACATAAAAATCTCTAGGCTATTTAAACATCTCACACATACAAAAATCTGTCTTCTATTGATTTGATTAATTAATAGTCCATAGTCTTCAATTTCACATTTGTTTTAATTATATATTGTATACGTGTAGGGATGTGTATGTCACTGTCTAATCTTTACTAATATTGTTTTATATCATTTTATATTACAATCAAACAAACGACATTTATCATCTCTGGAAGTGATTTGAAGTGATTAGTTATAATAACAAGAAGATGATAGGGTCGCAGGGAAAAGTAATAGTAGCAATGATAATAACAATGGTAAGGAAAATGACAGTTGGTAAAAGTAGGTAAAACAAAAAATAAAAAGAGGGAGGAATTGAATTGATTCAAAGAAGACAAGTAAAAATCAATCAAATGCAAAATGTTGATTATCAGGTTAATAATTAAGAAGTTGATGGCATAATGGGAGTGATGTTATTATTATTATTATTATTATTTTGTAATCGCCATCATTACTATTATTATTGTTATTTATATATTACATTTGTATTCATTTCAGCCACACAGGCCTGTACAGTATATGGTCAGTTTATAAGGCTAAATGCATAGTAGAAACTAGAAAATAACAAATACAACACCCGGACACAGTATTTTTTTTAAATATCCTCTACAAATGTCATATCTGGGGCAAAACATTTTTAAACTGGTTAACAACTGGTCCCAGTCCTGTAAATATCTATTTCCAGCAGTAAAAAAAACCCCAAAAAACAGTTAGGGTATATGACAAAAGTAATTTTGGTTGGTTAGAATGGTTCAACGAGCCAGTGGTTTTATTTTGAAGCCAAGATGCCTTATTTCCGGCCTTAATTTAGAAAGCTTGATGCAATTTATGTCGGTATGAACAAGCCAAACATTTTATGTGAATAGTTACAATTTAATTGAGTGTTTTACATTTCTAATTGATGCACATGTATATTGACTGTCCACACTGGATTAATATTAACCAATAAGAGTTGGTGAGCATTGGGGTTTCATTTATCTGTGAAAGCAGGGAAGGAGCAGTCACAATATAGGAAGTGTTCGATACAGACCTACACTTGTGAAAATGTAATGCGTCTGGTGTACGCGATACCAAGTGACAAATCATGTTACAAACTTGACATTCAACCAGTAGGCCCAAATTAGCATAAAGATTGTTTTGTGAGTTTCAACCAGTAGGCCCAAATTTGTATAAAGATTTTTTGTGAGTTTAGATATTATTTATGCAAGTCTCCAGTGAGAACTGTAATACCAAGTCTGCAGCATGGTTCTGCTCCTTTCTCTTCCCTAATGAACATACATGGCCATACACTGTGTACTGCATTACAACACACAGCTTTCATTCAAAAAAACCCATTTACAATGTGCTAGAGGGACATGTAGGCCAAGCAAACAGAATAGGCACAGCGACACCTAGTGGTGACTTGGTCAGGGACTCACATCCCATTTCTCCACTCCTTAATACCTCAACTCCTTTTGCATATCATTTCATCAAATAAACCCAGCATGTCTCCTTGTGAATGTCATGCTTTACCTTAAACACAATCAATAACAAAACCCTTAGTGTATTAATACAATTTATTTACAAATCTTGTTTTAAAACAGGGACATTGTGTCTTTGTACCGTTTTGTACAAGGATGAAATGGCTAAAAAAAATACAAAATATCGACAAGGTCAGAAATGTCTTTTTTCCCCCCCACAAATAGCAAACTGGACGTGTTAAAACTGGAAAGTGCTTTGGTTTTCAGGGATCTGGAAAGCAAAGCTGTCTGTAGTGGCCTCAGGAACCACAGCCTCATCCTCGTCTTCATTCTGAAAGACAAAAGGGACAGAGATGCATTAGAGGATTAACCAAATTTTAGCACGTTTTGGGGACCGTTTCATGGACATGGATTAGGAAAAATTCTGCAGAATAAGGCTGTATTTGTCAGCTAGGACAAGGTCTGTTGTGAATTGAGAGACATCAAAGCCAGATCATGTAAGGAAAATAATTGTATATTTAAACATTAAAATGAGCATTGGGTTAATAGACTGAAGGTAGTCTTGCAGAAACCAGCCAACATCCAAGCTCAGGCCACTGTGTGTTGTACCACACCCCACATTTATTCTTTGGCAACAATAAGCAGAAAGACAAGAGGAGTAATGACACACTGCACCACCCTGCTGGCTCTGCAGAGACGGATCATTTCATCTGTGGATAATTGACAATATATTCTTACAATGCCTGCCAGTCTTTTAATTCTTTCTGTGGGTGTGCTCTGATTGAATTGTTGAAGATAGTAACAAACTGTGATGTACAGACAGGAAAAATTCAAGTTGCATTCCAGTTGAAATCTCTATAGTGTTTTTAAAAGTGGCGTTGATCACAATCATCTCCTCCACCTCTCTCCATGGTTCACTGATTGGTGTACTTTCAAGGTAATGGACTAATTTATCAAGATCAAGAACAGTAACACTTACCTCTTCAGAAAAGAATCTGTCTATAATGTTAAGAGAGGACTTGTAGACAGCCTCATTATCATGGGACTGCAGCGCTTCGATCTTGTCCAAACCACCCAGCTCCTCGATCATTAGGCACATTTTCTCAGTCTCACCAGTTTTGTATGCCATCTGTGGAAAAAGGGGGGAAAAATTCAGACTAATGGTTCCCTCACACAAGAGATGAACCTGTGACCATTCAATTTAATCTCTGTGACTGTCAAGATAATTTAATGTATCACGAGGCAGAGATTAAATTCTGCACATCGTCATGTTTCCTAATCTCAGAAACCCACATTATGAATCTCATTTTTTCCCTGGGAACTGCTGGCAGAGGAGTGTAGAAGGTTACATGTAAAGGCTATTTTTTCTTCAATCTTATACCTTCCTTTCGTTCTTTCAATTCTTGGACATTGTCTACCATTAGTCCTTAAACCATTGAGGACCCATGAAGACAGTTTGAATTGTTCACTATAATTGTCCTTTATTTCTAAAAAATAAACAAATAACTGTGTCAATGTTTTCAAATTTTTTATCCAATTTACTTAAAATCAATCACAACTGTTCTTTAGGTTTGCTCTTCTCTCTTCGTACTTGATAAGTGAACTCCAACAATTTGGACAAAATGCGTCTTCTCTTTTGTCAAGATAAGAGATTAAGCGAGTCATGATCTGGTGTGCTTGTTTCTGCTATTGTTACTGCAAACAGTTTTCTAACATATGCTTTAGTGCAGAGGTCACTAAAAGGCTGACCCAGACCTGTAACTGATGAAATATTGAGGACTGTTCAATTTTGTCAGGGTCAGGGCTCTAAACTGACTTTTTTCACTGGTTGCACTGGTGCGCCTAACCTTTTTTCTTAGGTGCACCAGCACTCAAGTTAGGTGCACCCAAATTTTCGACCATATTGCATTCAAAACCGCAGTTTTACAGGTTCACGTTTTTTAAATAGCTGTCCATATAGGCAATATGAATAAATGAATAAATGATTAACTAACAATCTGGTCAACATAAAGTTCTTTATTTGAACAATTCTACAAGAAAGGTAACTTCACTGAAAAGTGTTGGTGCTTAAAGTGCTTCACTGAGCTGATGAAATAGTTTCTCATTATTACGAGATACTAAGTCATTATTTTGAAAATACTAAGTCATTATTTTGAGATAGTTTCTCATTATAATGACTTACAGGATCTTTTTTTTTCATCACAGTGGCGGAAATGGGCTTCCATACGGAGTCGATCGTATGTGGCTCATTATCTGATGCCGTCTCCTGACTAGGGCTTGACATAATCTGGGAGGTTGATGGCTCTGTGTCAGAGCATTTGTTATGATTTTCGGACGGATCAGGCCTTAACTTAACATTCTTCACGAAAAAGTTGTCAATCATTCTTTTCATCTTGTCATCCGCAGCTCTACATGCACTCTACATCAACTCTCTCTGTCTTACTGCAGCACACGCATTACACACAGGAATATCTGGACCACGGCCAATATGAGGGGGGTCCCGCCCTTCACTATCTCTGATAGTGTGTTTGTTGTTGAAGGTTGAACCACAGGGAGACTTTCAGAGTCGCAGAGATTTTTTTTTCCCGAACAGCTGGTCGCACCGGTGCGACCTCAGATTTTTTTTAGTCACACCATTGAGAAATTAGGTCGCATGTGCGACCAAATTGGTCGCACTTTAGAGCCCTGGTCAGGGTGTACCCATTTTAAAGGGCACAGTTTCTCCAGCTGTTACGGTAAAAGTGGAGCGGCCCTCTGAAACTCACAGACCACTGTGCATAGCCAATCTAATGAGCCAATCAAATCCGTGCATACAGACATGCAGAGAGACTCGACTGTCAGTGAGATACACATGAAGAAAAGAGTTCATATCTGTTGAGATGCTTTGTTATAAAGTTATTCGATGTGAAATTAAGTTTATAGTTATAATTACTATAATAATAATTAGTTATATTACGGGATTCTTTTTTTATTTTTCTAAAACTAAGCACTTTACTAAAGCACAATCAAAATATTTTAAAATGCCATATTTATTTGATATAAGAAAAGAAAATGTATTTATCTTATTTCTTGTATTTGATTATTTATTTGAATCCCACAAGTTGAATGTAAATACTAATAAATGTTGTTGCCATATTCTAGAATTCTACTTATTTGACAGTCTACAATCTAGCCACTAGACACAGATACTGATGGAACTATATGTTACTTCAAGGTACTGAAAAATAACACAGACATTATGATGTTCCAGACCTTCACTTAAGGAAATGTTCACAAATTGGACCTCAGTGAATTTTAATTGAATACCCCGGCCTAGTGTTTAGTGTGGTGAGTGTCATTTTCTTTGTCAACAGATTACTGGTACATGTTAATTTGGTGCGGACTTTTCAAAGATTGAAATCAGTAACAACTTTACATTAAGCCCTGCTATTTAACATTCATAAGCAGTATGGAAAAACATCTGACAAAAGTTTATGACACACTAAAAAGTAGTTATGAACAGATATACAGACATTTGAAGTTTTTATGAGCGTACAGTATTTTGTGCCTTTTTTAAAGTCTTGGTAATATACCTGTAAAATATTGTAGATTGCATCCAAGATGACCAAGATGATCTTGCAGTCTTTAGCTGTCAACAAGTTGAGTAAGGGCTCCAGCACTTTGCAGTGGACCAGGTAGGCCACTTGCTCCACTGTCCCACCACTGGTGTAATTAGTGACAGCCCACACTGCCTCCTTCTGGGTCTTGTAGTCTCCCTACGCAGAGAATACATCTTTAGGCCACAAAAAAGTATAGATATATACTGGAGATACTAAAAATATATCAAACTGGCCATGAATAAACAAACCATGAAATCAGTATAGATTAATTAGTACCTCAAAAATTATCTAATTTGATCATAAAATAAAGAAAGTGCTTATTTGTATTTAACTGTTAATGGTGGTAGTTGCTGTTTGGACTTTTGGCAGCAAAGCAAAAAAAACCAAAACAAAACAAATATAGGTAAGCATTAGTTAACTGATTCATTATTCAGCATGATCTGTTTATGTCAACTTATCTGACAACGCTGTGATTGTCATTAACACATTAAGTACATAAGTATATGCATATTAGCAATATGTCTGCTTTTGCCATTGCCAGAGTTGGTACCCAGGTGCTGCTCTGGCAGTTCATTGTTCAGAATATAGAGGTCAGTTTTCCCCATGCTGATCAATAAAATATAACTTGACCTATTATGAATTAATAAATCTCATCTTGACTCATGAAACAAGCCATTCTCTGTCTGCTCTTGCGGTCTGACCTGTTGGAGGATCTCCACCAAGACAGGCATCAGGCCTGCATTGATAACTTCCTGGATCTGGCAGTCCTTGCCAGCAGTGATGTTGGACACAGTCCAGGCTGCTTCTTTCTGGATGTTGGGTTTGTGGTGGCTAAGCAGGCCGGGCATCATTGTCAGAGCACCTGCGTTCAGCACATACTGGGTCTGTTCATCTGTCCCGGTCACAATGTTACCCAGTGACCGCAGGGCTGGAGTCTGGGAGATGAAGGAGAGCAGGAGGATTACTTGGAGTATTTACAATTGAGAAAAAATAATATATAGTAAGAGATGATGGCAATGACAATAATGATGATGATAACTTTGTCATTATTATCTGCTTTTGATGTTCCTATCTGAAGCTACTAACAATGAGGGAAGCTTTCAATATAATAATATTCTGTTTGTTTTTTGCTGTTAGTGTCCTGTTAAGTGTTTTAGTATCAATCAGCCAAATGATGCTTCTTTAATTTTTCTTCATGTATGGCTGTTGAAGCTTTGTTTTTTGTGCTTTCTTTATGCAAAGCAACCCCCCCATAGGGGCAATAATGGTTTTCATTCATTCAATAAAAACATTTGCAACAGTGACTCTTAACAGCCTAAATTTATATTATGTTATATTAGGTGAGAGAAAGAAAGGCCTCAGGGGAAGGCAGAAAGGTTTCCTTCAACTTTATGATGAGGGTGAATTAGACAAATCTAATAAAGTTGGATAGAGTGAGGTGTGAAAACTGTCTTGAAGAGAGAGTGTATTTCAGTAATGAGCACCATATTAAGTGGCACTAAGACTTTGATCAATCTCTATCATGATGGCAAAATAGAACAGAGAGCAGCTACTTCCTGATAGATGAAGGTAATCTCCTTTAGTGATTCCTTTGAAAGTAGTAGATTTTATGCTATGAGACAGTAAAAACCTCACTAGATATACTTTTAGATGTCAGATATAAAAGTATGTTTGAGTTTGACAGAACACATCACTACATACCACAATGGAAATCTCTCCGCAGGCTAGCAGCTGCACAAGACGGGGCACCAGGCCAGACTGCACCACAACCTCTATCCTCTCATTGGAGCCATCAGTCAGGTAGGACACAGCCCAACAAGTGTCGGCCAGAACCTCCCTGTCATCGTGGTGCAGGAGGCGCACAAGGGCTGGAAGCAGCTGTTGCACCGCCGTCAAAGGAGGTGCTGGGTTCTTGTTTCGACACAGGTTGGACAGCGTCCAGGTGACATTGCGCAGGTAGCCAGACTGGTAGGGTGTGTGGAAAGTCGAAGGTTATTTTATATCATCAAAGTGTCATAACATGATATTTTTTAAGAGTAACAATGATACTGACGAGATTCAATTTATTCAAAGACCGCTCTCAAAGGAAAGCCAAACAGAATGAATCCTGTTTTCAACCAATTTCAGCATTAGCATTAAAACAAAAATATATGGGTCTCAGGATTTTTATAAATCCACAAAATTAGTCAGTGAGTTTGACTGCAATTTAAATACATACTCAACAGATTGCAGTTTCTGCATTGTGGGCTCCTCTAGTAAATTACTGGCTGATATTTCTAAAGGCACATTAGCATAACACCTTTCTGCTGTGTTCAAAAGGCTTATTTTCAAAAGACGTACATCACCTCACACCAAGTGCCACACTGATATGCCTTTTTGAAACTTGCCGCTAATATGTGTCTCAGTTGAATTGAAATTGACTTCGGTCTATTATCACTAATGTCAAATCTACTTTTTTATCATACATTTAAAAATATTTGCTGCCATCTTTGAAAAAAATGTCTTTTTCAGTTGCAAAGCATAGTAGACATGTTCACTTCCACACTTTAATTTAATGAGGAACTTGAACTAGTTTATTTGGCCACACTAAATATAGTGTGTGCTAGAGGCATGGTAACACACTAACATTTTCATGATCCTCCTAAAATATGTGATCGGAAAGAAGAAAAACTGAACCAAACATAGACACTCAAGATATGTCCGAGACACAATTTGATGCCAAGTGTGAATTGGGATCAGTATCAACTAGAATTCTACAGTGTGGATGTATCCAGATAGAACATACTAGGTCTTAGCAGGGGCGTAGTGCCATGTCACATAAAAACACTGTTTAAACCCAGCTGTACAAATGAGGTTTGATGGAAACTCACAGGAAAGACAGACAGATCAGGGGCTGCCAGCAAGGCTAGGAGTGGCTCGAGAGCACCATGTTTGATCACTAGGTCTCTGTAGTTGGATCCATCTCCTATGTTTAGGGGAAAAAGACATTGTCAGCAGTGCTATTATGTAACAGGAGGAAGTAAACAGCAACATACGGTTTCACATCAGGAACATTACAGTAAGTTACTGTACCATGAAAATAAATCATTTGGTTGAGCTGTAACCCTACACTGAAAACAAAAAGTATTCCTCAACACTAAGAGTTCTCAAGTATTGTCAGTCTACAGTACCTGCAATGTTACCAAGGGCCCAAATGGCTTGCTCGCTAATGTGTGGGTGGGGTGATGCGACCAGGCTGATGAAGGCTGGAATGGCTCCTCCTTCCACTACTGCAGCGGTCTGGTCTGAGGTGCCTGATGCGATATTGGTTAGAGCCCAAGCTGCTTCAAACTGGATGGGAGGGCATTCAGACAATGCCAGAAAACTAACAAACTTCGGGATGAGACCAGCAGCAATGATGCTGTCAATGGGTGGGTGTTTTTCCCTGGAGAGGAGTTTTCTGTACATCAGGTGGGAAATAACACAAATGGAAGGTTAATCAAAGTAAAGTAACCTCCCGAAAAGTAAATGTGATTGACAAGTCCTTGCCTGGCTGGACTGTGCTTGAGCATTAAATCCCATTGTAATAAAATAGGATGAAACATGTTTATTACACCTTAAAAAACTTTTGAGTCAAAATTATTTTACCTGGCTGCCTGTGTGGCCTGCAGCTGATGATCTAGATTCTGGCTGTTTACACCTTCTACAATCTCCTCTACAGTCCAGTGCTGAGGAGGCTATAGACATGGAAACAGAAGAGGATTACGTGCTTGCCTTGCAACCAGGGTCAAACAGGAGTTAAGAATAACTTGACACAATACTGGAACATGTCTGGATTATATTTAGGTAGGGGTTACAGGGTCAAGACAAGGCAGATCAATACCAAAAACACAGACTTGAGCTTGTATTTCCTGGTTGTTGAGACTATCAAGTATTAAAATAACATGGTAGATAATTAATACTGACAAGTGACTCCTCCTAAGTACACTTGGTGTGTTTGAAAATGAAAATGAAAATGAAAAACCTTACTATTATCACAGCGCACTTAAGTTATCTCCAAATTGTTTATGATTGACCTTCGGTCAGTGTGTGCAAACAGCACTGACCTCCTTTCATATCAGCCTTGAGGTTCAATTTGGCTGGACTTTTTTAATTGAGGTCGAGTCAGGTGTTGCCATGGATGTTGGTGTAACTTACTCATAGACAACTAAATTATATAAGCAAATGTTTTAGACATGGAAAACACATGGAAACCCGCTGTATTTATTTCAGGTGTGCCCTGTTAAATCTCCCCTGCCAAAATAAAGTAGCTAGTGTGTAAGATACCAAGACCTCATTAGGTGACTAACGCTAACTTACCTGTGCGTTTGGGTCCTGCTCTTGGAGAGGAGAGGTCGGCTCGTCCAGAAGGCTGTGGACATTTCTCTTCTTGAGGATCTGATCATCCTTCTTTGCTTTCCGGAGCTCCACATTGACTTCCGCTCTTCTGCGCCTTAGCTCCTGAAACAGTCGATATCCATAAAAAAAACACAAGACACGATTAGTCATACAGTCGGTTGTTGTAATGCCGGGTGGTCGTTCCTGGCAGAGGTGACTGTGATGTCCCGGGCTTACATTGGCATCTCTCCCTTTGTTTTTGAACTGGGTGAGCCGAGCTCCGCTGTCGTTGCCAGCTGACATTCCTGACCGTTGAGCAAGACAATTGATCCCACAGCAAAGAAACCCTGTTAAAAGACGATAAAAGACGATTACTTAACGTGAGGAATAAAATAGTCGAGCCAACGGCTGCTTTGTCCGGTTAACGTTAAGTTAGCTTGCTAGCAGGCGGTGTGTTAGCTTTAGTTAACGGGCCGCTCGTCGAGAAGCCAAGCCGGTTATCTAACACCATGTGGCCCATAACGTTAGAGCACACGGAGGCTTCCCGGAGCCCGTCTCTTAAACCAACACCCCCCAAAAAACGGCTGAAATTCAAAGAAACAAGTATGATATCCTGAAATGTTAAGAAAAAAACAATTTATGCTATTAAAATAAGACTAAAGGGCACATTTCGCTACAGAACATGTGCTACGTGCTTACCTTACCGATATCTTGTTTTTTTTTTTTACAACAGACGTGACGTCATGTATATACTGTCCTATTTTTCTGACCTTTGATTGGCCACTTCTGCTACAAACCCCGCCCCATAGCCCACTGTTAAAACAACGCATCAAACAAGAAAGCCGTTGTCAGAGGCAACCGCATTCAATATCGCGAGATAAATCGACCTAATCTTGTCGGCTGGCTGGTTCTCACATTTCACGCATTTCGGTATATATCTTACAGACTTTACTGTGTTTAAAATTTCTTATACGTCACAAAGTATACATATAATTTAAGAAGCATACACTCACCCATTACTTCTGTTTTTTACAGTGATAACATGTGTTTTTCTTTTCTTGCGACGTAATGACCCAGTGGCCTAATGGATAAGGCATCAGCCTCCGGAGCTGGGGATTGTGGGTTCGAGTCCCATCTGGGTCGCATTTAACTTCCTTTTCAGGATCAAATGGGGTTTGAGCGCGAAATTAAATACATAAAATGATTGAGAGAAATATCTTGGTAATATCTGATAGTAATAAAGGTTCACTAAACAGAGATGTACACAAAATAAATTCAACATTAGTAGAGATTTGTCACCCGGCTTTCCTGCTGGATGATTATGTTTGAGCAGTATGAGTTATTTATGAATACTTGAGAATAGCATCAAAACGCAAAGTAAATAAATAAATGTCCATAATGGGAATAGCAAAACACCACTCTCCTGGAATACTTTATCAGGAACATTTAACATTTTCTCAAATCTAATTTATCTTTCAAAATGTTATTTATTTATTTTTGCACTGTCATTGCTTTTTGTTAGGATTCTAGGGTTTTGTCTGATTCCCCTATTCAGTGGAAAAGTCGAACAAAAAATTAGAGGAACCCCTTGTCAAAAATCCTATAGGAATCCAAAATGAACTTCCAGTTAAAGAATTTTACTTGATTTGGAGACCAATGCTTTAGGAATTACAGTATATATCATTACTCTACAAAGATCCTATCAAATTATCCTATAGGGTTAAATACAAATTATTATAAATCCTATAGGATTTTGATAATTTATAATAATATAATGTGGTGGAAAAACTAGTGAAGACATTACATTAAAATAAAAATGCAGCTCCAGCATCATTTAGTTTGGTATCAGCTCTCCAGTCCTGCAGAGGGCAGCAACAGACCAGCACATACAGGTCTTATATTTTCATGTAAAGCTGAAGAGATATAGTAGTAAAGGTGCAAAAGTAATTGATGAGTGATTGTACACATTGCATTTGTTCATGTTGAGTTTTATGAGACTCCTGCTGTACCTCAGTATGGATTGCTGAAAGTACAATAATATGTTACTGTTTGCTTCAGTTTGGTCATTGTAGTTTTAAAGTACTTTTGCAGGCCAATGAAAAGCAAATAAATTATAATGAATCATGCACACAGTGTCTTTACATTTAGTGCGATATTGTTTATGGTTGGCAGATGTGATAGATTCTGTAGGCTTTTATAATGTGTCTGCACTGCGCTCTGCGGGTCATAATGTCTGACCACATTTAAAAATTATTATTAATAAAAATATGAATCGTACTTGTATGTAGTTGGGCGGTTCCACTTTCATGTCCATTTCTGTTCTTTGCAGAGCAGTTTGGTCACTATATTAGCCTATCTAATTGTTTTATTTGATTGTATTTCTAAGTCTCTGTCAAGCACGTTGGTAGACTTATTGTTGTTAAATGTTATTTATAAATACATTGACGTGACTCTGTATTTTTTTTAATATTTAGCAGAAGTGTTAGAATGTGCTCATATTTGCATTTACGCTAGCTTGACGAATACACGTTGTACTGCAGTTCGTAACTTTGACCACTGGGGGCAGTGAAGACTCGTGATTTAATACATTAAAGCTGAATGATTTTTTAATAAGTTTAGCTCAACCCACCATCAGTATTACACATTAGTAGATAAACTGACTATACTTGAAGAGTCGTGTGTTTGTTTGTTTATTTTACACTAAAAGGTCAAACTTCCAAAACCAAGCAAGTAAAACATCATCATTGCAGAGGATTTGCAGTCTGTCAGACACAAAATATCAAGGTTACATTTTACATTAAATCTACTTTGATCTGCACAAAGCCACATTTCTCATCTTTTATTATAACCAGCAAATAAAAAACACATTTATGAATGAAGGGAGTGTCAAGTCGCAGTGTTTATTTCTCTGTTAGGGACGTCCCACCTCCTTCTCCATCCCACCCCATCTCATGCCTAAACTGCCTGTATAAAAGTCGCAGGGATCCTAGCTCCGAAGCAGACCTCTGAGCTTGTCCCCACAGAAAACCTGCAGGATGACTGGGATTACTCTGTTCCTCTTGTTTCTGGTGTTTCCCCTTTACAAGACAGAGGAGCATGTCGTTAACGGTGAGTGCAAAAACATTTTTTCAATAATTATAGTGAGTTGTGTTGGAGGAAAGGCTGATTTTCCTGCACCTACATGCTCAATTGCTGGTGTACTTGTGGCTTTTTTAAAACAAGGTAAATAATGGAAATGACCACCACAACATTCTCTGATGTAGTTTATTATTTGCTGTCTTTTCCCTCATTAATACAATATGTATTACATGAGTTTCATTCTGTTATTTGTCCAACATATTTATTTTTAAAAAATTAAAAATAAAAGTAAATTACCTTATTCCCATAAGGAAATTGAACGTGCTAAAACAATGATTATGTAACAGTTGACCGGCTGGGCAGTTGATCATTTACTCATTTGATGGATTGGGGTTTTTTATAACTTTGGTTCACTTTAAAAAATTAATAGCCTACCACAGCTGTAGATTCTTATCAAATTAATATTTTCCAACCTACGCATAGTAAGGTTAATGAGAGTTATATTGTAGTATAAAGTGTTATATTTTCATGATGAAAGTCACTAATAAACTTCCAGTGAAAGTACTAATAAAAATGAAATCCAAGGCCAATACAAGTTTTAAGGAAGAACAGTTATAATGTATGAATGAACCAGCCTAATGTAGAGGAAGAGAGGCTTTGATAGTGCAGTGACATATAAAATTGTGGAAAATGGCAAACTAAAGTGCTTTTTTTTCCTGTTTCATCCAGAGCTGTACACTCTTATAGAAAAGGGTCAGAGCAGCTTTGTGGATCCAGCTGCGAGCAACCAGAGCAGGCTGGTGGTTAAAGAGCCCTCCCTGCCTATCAATGAACTTCTAGAGAAAAGCAGCAGGACCGGCGATACTAAATTTACCCTCCATCCTCTACCCTCTGCTGTTTGGCCAAAGCACAGTGACCTGGCTCCCATCCCTCGTCACCACAGTCCCCACAACAAGAGCAAGAAGGGCCCCAAGAGTGACCGTCTGATAGAGCTCAACAGTGAGAAAACCAGAGGAGAGGCTGCTGGTTTGCTTCCAAAAACCCTGCTGACAGGAGCTACAGCAGCCGCCAACAACCGTACCGTGCAGAGAACCAGCAGCCAGGACACCCAGTCGAGCATCAGTCCTCCTCAGCAGACTGAGCCAGAGGTACACCCCAACTCCAGACCCAGGGCTCCACCACACCCGCAGCCTGCTCAGCCGCACCAGCCAGCCTCTTCCCCGCGCAGAGATTCCCCCAACCGACGGCTGGACCCAGAGGAGAACCGCCCAGGGAAGTCCAGCCTCTACCAGTCAGGTATCGGTGCAGCGACCCGGAACAACAGCCGCCCATCTGTCATCTTCAACCGGCGCTCCTCCAGCCTGCTTTACCAGTTTGACATCCTGAGGCGAGGTATGGGAGGATTTGTTGTATCCTGACCCTGGAATCTGACCTGTGTATTAATACTGAATAATGAGTTTTATGGTTGAGATATCATTTTCTAAACTCCCTTTTGGGATCATATATCTCAAAAGTTTGAAATTATGCAAGAGTTTGGCCAGCTTGGAAAATCTTTCAGTGTCACAGTATTTATTGCCAGCAGCAATAATCTGTGCTTTGAAGTCTTTGAGATATTCTGTGACATAATCATAGACACAAATACAACATATTTGTATTAGTTACTGACTGAAAAAAAGCTTCATCTGGATTGAACTTTTTCTAATGTAACATGTATTTCCTGCAAAGTCAAAAAAAATTCCTTGAATGAAAAGTAAAAACTGCTTAAAAGCCAAATTTGAAAGGGCATCCTTGTGGCCTACAGGGGTTTACAATGCTTACTATGTAAATGTGATGTCCCAGGTTCGAGTTCAGGCAGGGGCCCTTGTTGCATATCCTCCCTCATCTCCCTCTTCCCTCTTCACTCTCCACTGTCTCCTGTATAATGGGAGGCTTAAAACACACAAAAAATACCTGACAAAAGTCAATCGAGTGACATCATATATACTGACACACAGTCATTGACACACTACAGTGGAGAGCTGTAATGACAGTAATGGTTTTGCTCTCCCCCTGGGTGGCTAATGCACAGCAAGTGTTCTGATATATACGCTATAGAAATATAACGCTGAGATGTGATGTGATCACAACACATACCACCTCCTCCAGTCTCCTGCAGAGGAATGCGACAGCCGGGTTTTGCAATGACAACCTTGTCTTTTCTAATGACACTGGAATGAGAGTCTGGCTCCGTAGGGGCACAGCAGACAGTCACTCTCTTTTCTTCTCATCCCTTTATCCTGTCCTCTGCTTGTCGTCTCTGCAGAGCCCGACTTCACACATGATGCCTTCTGCATGAGTGAGTGCAGGAAGGAGAAGGAGGAGAGAGAGTATTACTGCTACAGTGAGTTTGGTATGTACCCAGTGAGAGACACTGATGAACAGATTCAGAAGTTTTACAGTTTGATATAAGTAATGTATGGCAGCTCAATAGCAATTTTACACATTTTACTCAATAAAGACATTATTTTATTTATTTATAAGAATGCAAACACTTGTATAATAATACAAAAACATGGGTTATGAGAGTTCTGAAAACACATTGTAGCTACTAATGTTGAAAATGGTTTATCCAGAATTCAATTGATTACATTTATTTCTGAATCCACGGTTATGAATTTCCAACATTTTGATATCGGTGATGTTTTTCATGTCCCCAAAACAGCTGTCAATGGGATTGTTCATGACATTGACGTTTTGCGAAAAGGAATACGCCTCATTACGCTGATGGTGAGCAGTGACGGCTTCTACAAGATGAGTCGTCTCTACGTGACCCCAGACAGCTTCTTCTTCAAAGTTCGCCTCCTGGTCCTGGACACCTACAAGTGCAGCAAACCCTGCCCGGATATCAAACTGGGTGAGTGCAGCAGTGAAGCTCTGAAGCCTCTGAAACATAACATTTGACTTCAGTTTAAATGTAGCCAATTTGAACAGTGTGTAGGTGTAAGAGAAGAAAAGTGTTCAGTCCATGCAAGGATTTGTTGTGTAGGTTTAGCTCTCCATGACTAATTCTAATTACTGTGTACATATTATTTATGTTACTTTGTTGTTGGTTTACTTGAGTGGTTACTAATGAATAAAAAGGGAAACAAATCCTTTGATTGATGGTCATATATTATTATGGTTTAGCTGATAATATCACTGGAACCATGTGTGGATCCATTCCAGTATCATATTTAAAGGTGCAGTGTGTAGAGTTTAGTGGCATCTAGTGGAGCAGACTTGGCAGAAATGGAAAATAATATTCATGAATATGTTCATATAATATGTATATGTTGGTATTCAGTTGTTTGCAATCTGTACCCTCACTGCTAGATACCTATACATTCTACACACTGATCCCTTAAGACAAAAGCTACATATTATAGGATATGCATGCAGAGTTTAATCTTTAATATAATATGTACAAACATCCCTCAAGACCTATGAATCATGAAGTTTATAATAAATATCCCTGTGTGGGTGTTTTCCTCATATCAGCAGAATCAGAAACACCTACCTTGTTTTATGCAAACATGACATTGTGTGACTTTTTCCCAACCTTACCCATGTTTTTTTTCAAGGGACCAGATACATTGTCATGGGTCAGATCTACCATCGGAGGCGCCATCTTCCCAATGACCTCCTGAACCTGCTGGGGGGTAAACTGAAGCCCGGAGACGGCCTCCTGAGAAGCAACAACTACGTGAAGAGATTCAACAAACGGAGGCACCAGAAAGCCCTGGAGGCCACCCGCTCCAGGTGTAGGTGAACCCAACATGAGACTATATTGTCCCCTGCTGCAGGGGAAGAGACATTGCAGCCTATGTGAACTGATCATAACCAGCCCCTCAGTATTGTGCAGGAAGGAAGACATTTTGCAAAAAGGAAATGGATTTACTCTCATATGGACTGCAATGATGTATCATAATCCATGTTCATCTTTTTTTACTCAGCTCGGGGTCTCTTTGATAGAAAAAACAGGAATTTTTCATTGATGTAATGTTTGTGGTGTCATACAGGGTGTCCCCCTCAGCCCAATTTAATTTTCTCAAAATTTCTGATATTGACATCTCCTCTTGAGCTCTTTATTCAATCATGGCAGGTACATGAATTCCCTAAAAGCAAATATTTAAAAAGGCATCAAATTAGTACACATCAAAAGGGAAATTTGGCATATCTGAAGCACACGCTCTTCTTTTTATCATTAATTTACAGAAATATAACAAATTATCATCTTGCATGAGTACTAAGCAGCTGTGGCTCAGGAGGTCAAGCTCCTGATGTTTAGACAAATGCACCGCTGGCATGTGAATGGGTAAATGAGAGGCACATTGTAAAGCACTTAGAGAGAAAAGCTGGAGTGTGGGAATTTTACATAAAGGATCATCGTTACATTCAAACCATTGCCAAACAAGTTCACCCAATGCTGATAATCGGGTATCTGTGGCGACATTCCCACACTGGCCAGATGAATGCTCTATGGGCAAAGACCAAGCACCAGAGACTTCTGCCAGCCAAGCCCACTAACTTCTGGTTAGCCCTCAGCTAACTTTAATGGGATGATAAAATAACTGAATTGTGCGGCTCTTCTAGAATATCCAAATGTTATCGGACCGAATGGATCGAATTCTGTTAGAGGAACGACTCATTTCCTGGGGGTTGTGTGCCTCACAAAACTATTTATCCACCATTTTACAGCTACAAAAAAAATTGCAACAGAGTGAAGTGGAGCCTTTGATGTGAGCACATGTCAACAGTGTTTTTGTAATTACTTTCACTGTTTCAGGTTTAATATGCTCCATATACAAGCTTACATGTGGCCATTTTTAGATTTATTAATGTGTGTGAATCAAGTGCAACATTTGTCCTGAGCAAGAAGCATGGTCAGATTATAATCCCTGCACACATATAAACACACATAAAGGAATTATCTTTTTTTTTCTAGCTGGGCATTAGCATGCTTCAAAATATGCATCCACACTTAACAATTGACTACCTGATCCAAAACAGCACGTTTACACTATATAGAGGAGAAACTTAATTCCCATATAAACATAAATCATCACAAATAATTTCATGAAACATGGGAAGCTCGGCTATGATTATACAAGTTCAAAATTTTAAATCTGATTGATTCCTTTGATGAATATATGATGCCTTTAAATTGATATGAATGCAAAATGTAGTATTGCACTGAATTGTTTTGCAACACCCAGTCTGGCATATTATATCACTGTGGTTGTTGGTGAGCAGGAAATACACTATTAGTGTTAAAAGGACCAAAGGGAGGGAATGGAGAGTCTGAAAAAGGAGCAGCAACAAACCCCAGTGGAGGAGGAGGAGGGAGGAAAAGGGAGAGAGAGAGAGAGAGAGAGAGAGAGAGCGAGAGAGAGAGAGAGAGAGCACAGGACCTTTGCTTGTCAGGAGGGCGGCTTATTTTTTTTAACTTTAATTATGTGTCCACGATGAAATGTCTGCCTGAATAGACTGGGACATCAAAAGGGGCCTTGCTGAATGAGGAGGGGGTGAGTTGTTGTAGGGACTAAGCCATAAATCT
The DNA here is from genome assembly GCF_963691925.1 of Scomber scombrus. NCBI lineage: Eukaryota > Metazoa > Chordata > Actinopteri > Scombriformes > Scombridae > Scomber > Scomber scombrus. The sequence continues at coordinate 13,828,301 of NC_084971.1, read as the reverse complement.
AATCGCAGGAATCTGATCCTCTCCACACCTGAACACATGACTCGGAAAAGTGCCTCCGTAATAGCTCTTCTTTGAGAGGGCTCTTGTTTTCTTGCTTACTCACAAACACGTAGTCCTCTGGGAAGGACAAATCCCAAAGGGGGAATTTCAAGGCAGATTCAGAGAAGAGGGAGGGGTGGGGGGCAAGGTGGACAATGAATAAAGAGGGTTATATAAAATGACAAAGAGAGAGGGGGGGTATTTGATCTCCCTTTGTGTTCCCAAAGGGATAGCTTCTTATTTAATCAGAAATCCCTGGCTTGATTGCAGTATGACCCTGAGCTCATGCTTTTTATAAAAGGGAAAAGATTTGCACTGAACGCTGACATTGCTTTATTATACATGAACCCAATAAAAATGTGTATTTGTTTTGTACTGAACAACTCTGTGAGGAATTTATTTGTCTTTAAAACAACCCCAACACTCTCGCTACTCACTATCTGCCTGCTGACTGGGAGGATATCTTCAACATTGTTCCTGATTTTCTTTCCCAGCGATTGCAGAAAGAGCCTCCACATAAGTAAGACACTCTAATTAGAGTTTAACAACCGTGGTCTCCATCTGGCCTCTGGGAAGAGAAGCTGACTTGAGAACTTGGATGTTGAGGCAGGAGCAGGGCTGAGCCTCTTCTCTCCCCCTCTTGTGCGTCTGTCAGCTCGGCCGCTCGGTTCCCAGGCTCGAAGAAGCCTCTATCTGGGATCAACGCTGGAGGGAGCAGATGCAGGCGGGCAGGAAACAGGAGCCTGCTCCACATCTTGGCTACTATCGCAGCAGGAGGACATTCCTCATCGCAGAGGATGTAAAGGACGAGGAGGAGGGAGAGAAGGGGGTGGGAGATATCTCCTATTTGCTTCCTGTGTGATAGCCCTCAAGCCACAAGGGGGGAGTGAGAGAAAAAGAGACGAGGGTGGTGGAATGAAACCACTTATGGCTTGTGGTGCAGTGCTTTCAGCCTCCATGCACAACTTTGGATTGAGTGGGGGGTTAAAACAGGGAGGAGGGGGAGAAGGGTGTGAGAGGAGAGTGAAAGGTCAACCTTGACGGTGGGTCTTATGTGTACTGTTAGTAATATGATCACAGTAAGACTTTGTATGTGTGTGTCATGGTCATGACCTTGTCTTTCAGTACTCACAAGTAGCTTTATTCAAGGCCCCGGATAATTGACAAGAGTTAAGCTACAGATTTCAATTCGTCAGGCAGACAGATTAACTCACTAAGGGACCCTGGAGCAAAAATGAGTTGTGGGTCTTCATTGATTCCCTCTTTTCTCCCACTCTTTGAACTGTGTCTGCATGCATCAAGTAAGCACAAGATATAAAGGCACTAAAGTTGTGTGCACAAGATTTGGGCCTCAAGAATTCATGTGCTTTAATGACGCATACAACTTTACAATTTTTTAAATTACTACATGCTTATCTTTTTTAAGCACGCACGCACGCACGTACGCACACACACGCACGCACACACACACACACACACACACACACACACACACACACACACACACACACACACACACGCACACACACACACACACATACACACATCCCAGGCACACACATGCACTTCTCTCTGGGCAAGACGTTACCAGCACATATTCAGTTGACAGTGATCTTTACCTGCACACTTAAAGTAACATCCAAAGACAGTCGTGTCAAAACCGATCATGTTAAGTATTCATCAGGCTTCCTTAACCCTTACATATTGTTCAGGATTCAAATTTGACCCATTTTTACATTTAAGAGCTGTAAAAACACCTTATACACATATAAAAAAAGCTCAACTCTCATTCATTAGTGTAGTTTGCAATGTTTCGGTCCCTCAGATACACCTGATGAAGGTCTGGGGACTGAAATGTTGCAACTCATTAAAACTATACTAGTGAGTGAGGCAGTGTGTTGCAGCTTTTTTTTCAATATTAAAAAGATTAAAAAATCAGCAGTCAAGCATGTTATATTCATCATATTCTATACATTCATTAATGACTGATTGGGAATTTATGAATGTGAATTGGTGTAGAGACTGACTATGAGTCAGAATATGAACAGTCTGCAAGGGTTAAGGAGACAACTCTTGGTGACAGGTCTGTCCAGATAGCTTGTCCTGGTCTTGATCTTTACTTGCCATACAAGTCCTCTCTTATCTGGAACAGCTTCAATAACTCTCCCCATGATCCAAGAGTTACAGAGTGCAGAGTCATCCACAATGAATACAGTGTCTCCAGGAATGAATCTGGGCTTGACCCTGGTCCTCTTTTGACATTCCTGAAGCTGCAGAAGAGGCACTGTCCATCTTTTTCAAAACAAATTGGAAATATACTGTACTTGTTTCCATCTGTGGACAGCATGCATTCTTCCTTCTGGAAGAAACCAAGTGTCAACGACAGCCAAGCTTTGAGGAGCAAAAGGCGGATTCGGAGAACCGAGGTTATTAGGATCTGTGGATGGCGCTGCTATTAAGAATAACTTCTACTTCACAGAGCACTGTGTGGGGACCATCTTCATCAAGGGTTGGTACCCTTAAAGCAGAGTTGAAGACTTTCCCAATGGGGTGAATTAGTCTTTTCCATGCTCCTCCATGATGGGTACCAGTTGAAGGGTTAAATGTCCACTTAATACCTCTCTGTAGGAGTTCCTCATAGATCTGAGATTGATCCCATTGTTCAATAGGCCTTCTCAACTCTGGATTGGACAAAATGAATGCCATTGTCTGAGTAGAGTTCTTTGACTTCTCCTTGTCTTGCTATGAATCCACATAAGGCATTGATTAAGAAATAACTATCAACTGATGCTGCTACTTTGACTAACTAATTCTGCACCTTTTCACTTGACTTCTTCCATGTTTCACATCCAATGGACCAAAACAATATACTCCCCTTGAGGTAAATGGTGGTTCATCTGGAGATATTCTAATGTGTGGAAAATTTGCCATCTGTTGGCTGCCCAGAAAACCTTGTAGCTACGACATACAACACATTTTGCTAAGATCTTTCTCATAGCCACACCAGCACCAGTAATCCAATACTTCTGGCGTAGCCTTGCCATCATATGGGTTTTACCCCTGTGGCTGACTTCCTTCTACACTTGTCTTGGGATGATGTCAGAGACATGCAGATCTTTGGTCAGTATGACTGGATGCTTTGACTCTTGAGGCATAGCTGCCCTAAAAAGCCATCCACCGACTCTCAAAATACCATCTCTATGTTGTTATATGTGGCTTGTCCATTTCACATTCTGTCCCTTTTGGAGGATGGAAAAGTCCTCTGGGAATCTTTTCTTTAGACAAAATCTGATTATTTCCAGCCTCAAAAAGGGGCAGAATGTTAAATGGACAAACCACACATACACAAACCAGTGCTTGAGAGATAGTGTTTTTAGAGTCCGAAGATGGCTTAGTAGGTCAAACTGTGATCCTGGAGCCTTCAGCCACCCTGAGGGTCCGGGGCCCTGGGGACAGTCCCCAATTTGTCCAGTTGGTAATCTACCCTTGCTGCTGTGTAGTTATGCCATGATCCTTGACACGAATGATCTCTCAAAAATTAAGAGAAGCAACAACTGTAACTGTAATTGTACAATCTTAAACTGTGTAATATGCAAAGTGATATGAATTAGTGAAAGTAAGTGAGAAGCCATTGAGCTTTGTGGTGTGCCACAAGGTTCTGTCCTGGGTCCTACTCTGTTGGCCTTGTATACATTTCTCAATGAGCATTTTTAAGATGTCCTCCTATTGCTGCTATGCAGATGATATTCAATTATACATCTCACTGAAGATTCATAATGTTGCAAAATTATACATTATATATTCAAGGATTTTACTTATCATTCAGCCATGTAAGTAGATGAAAGAGCAAAATACAGTACTCAGGTCCCGTGATTAAATATACATCAATATATAAACAATAATATACTAATATATATTGTATATTAATATAATATATATTGACATATTAATATATCAGTTATGTATACATAAACATATATTAATATACATATAAACATACTGTATACTACATATCTATATACAATACCAGTCAAAAATTTGGACACACCTTTCCATTCACTGCAATGAGAAAGTGTGTCCAAACTTTTGACTGGTACTGTACATGCATATACACAAATATGAGATAAAATAAAGAACAGCCTAAATTAGACGTAAGTGAGCAGTGCAGTGTGCGGTCAGAAATCTTCACAGTGAGAGGCATTACAGCAGCAATGAAATGTAGCTCAGTGTGTAAATTCAACACGTTTAAAAAATAAGTGAAGACCCACCTGTTTTTGTGTAATTTTTGTGATTTGTCCTTTTGTGTAATTTTTACTAATTTTATTCATGCTGTTATTCCTTGTTTTTGAAATATGTTATATAAATAAACATACAGTTTCACCGCAAGACAATAATATAAATACAATGCATAATAACAATTTTGGATACCTCTGTATGACGTACTCCAGGGTGTATGTAATGAGCAGAGACAATCAAAGAAAACACAAGTCTTTTAAAAACTGGTGCCAAAAACATTACTTTATTATCTAGGATGAAATGTCCTATCAAGTACAAAAGAGAATCTCTTCGGAGTTGCCACAATCTGTTAAAAACATAGAGTACTTTTTAATCTGCAGTTACGTTTCTTTAACATTACTCAAAAAACTGAGAACTTTTCATTGATATGAATAAATAATACAAGAAATGCAATGTCAATATAGAAGTTATGCTGAACTGGTTGGTTTCTTACAAAAAAAGAAAAACTCTTCACAAGAGTTACTGTGTCACTCTACCCCATTCAAAACCTTTATGCTCACAATATGCAGCACTTTAAATATAAATGGCAATTTCACCTAAATGTAGAGTTCACTTCAATTAAAAAGAAAAAATAGACAGTTAAAATATACAGGCGGGCTTAGTTGCTGGTTCAAAGAGTGAAAAATAAAAGTTTCTACTGCTCTAAAAATCTCTCATTTCTACATATTTGGACAGTCATCATATACAACAAAGATTACAAACATTGGATGAAGCACGTCATCAGATTACAAAGTGACAGAAATTTGTGTGACAGACACACAAACACAGAAAAGACGACAGAAGCTACATTATCTCTCAACTCTGGTTGAACACAGATAAAATTTAAAAAAGGATTGAAACCGAATGCCTAAATTTAAAAGTATCAACTTAAAGACAACTGTAACTGTGTCTCATAACTGCTCCGCTCCTACAAATCTGATCACAGATTACAAAAATGTTCCCAAATATGCTAAAAATGCAGCTATAAAATTTTCATACAAACCCCATGGTACAAAGACTCCCCAGTCCACACTCAAAGTTTACTCCCAGACATGTTGCCACAGACCACAACATAACTGAGTTGATGAGTGGAAAAGTCCATTATCTAATTACTTAACCATGCTTTGAGGGTGAGTTGAGAGACATATGTGAGCCAACCTGTCAACTTCAATGAAATATGCTGGAAGAAGTGGCCGATAGATAAGGGGAGAGAGACTTACAGACTCAAGAGATTTGACAAGACAGAATGAGTATAGAGGGAGGGTAAAGTACATGTGGGTTAGTTAAGCCTTGTACAAGTTTCACCTTCCCTGAAGGCCTAATACGTCCACCAGTCTCATTTCCTCGTTTCTTGTCGTTGACAGTCTTCAGAAGGTCAAGCTTCAAGGAGAGCTATTTAACATTCTTCGCTTGCATATCACAAGGACACAAAATGGGGGAAAAAAGGTTTGAGGAGGGGCAGGATGTGGTGGGTGGAATGGCCTGTCCTGGTTATTTCCCTCTAGTAAATTAACATTAAAGTGAAGTGGCCCTCAGACAAAATGAGGACCCCTGAATTACTTGAGTGACCGAGATGACTCTACACCCATACGTGGTGATTTTAATCCTACAGAAAAAATTAATCTTGACTATTTTTCTGAAATACAGCTTCTATAACAAATGGAGCATTTCAGCAACATAATACTGTGACTGGGAATGTAGTAAAATGTACCACTGATGGACACATTCACTTCTGAATGTGTTTCATGAGGCCAGTTCAGGCTTTGTGCAGAACTACACACCTGAGGGTCAAATGAAAACGAATGGTTTTTCAGTCGAAATATCTGGGCTAACTGAATAAAGTGGATCTGAATGCTGATTGGTTCCAGTGGGGGACAAAGAGAGCTGTACGCTCCTACTGCACCAATAAAATGCTGTTTCAAGTCATGCAATTGTAAAAAAAATAATTGAAGAATGGACTCCAAGGTGCATGAAGATGAAGGCTGCAGCTCCTGTACGTTAAGCATCATATGCAGCATGAACCGGCCATTTTGACCATGCTCACTTGAAGACATTAACATCATAAACAGGATTTTAATGGGATGTCTGTGTCATGAAAGTGTGCATTATAATTTAAAGCAGACATATTCAAAGTGACAGGATGAAATGAAAGTTGCACCTCTGGTTAGGAAGAACAAAGCTGACACTTTGCTATATAGGAAACACAAGGTTAGTGATCAGCTACAGATTTATCGCAACTCTTAAGAGTTGGCTGCAGCCGTATGATCAGACTGCCACTGAACATCAGGCCTGCCAACTTTATCTGCCACACCACTTCTCATCTGGATCTCTCTTCTCATAGAGGGGCTTGTTAGAAAAAAACAGAGAGCCAAACGAGTTCACAGCCGTCCTGCCCCCGTTCTGAAGGTGGGACCTTATGTCATTACGTCCCAATGACACTTTGGATGAAAAGGGAGGATGTTGGAGGGTGGGCTCTCGTCCAGTCACGGTGCCAGTATTGTTGAGCTTTAACTGTGACACCAGTGCGAGCTGATTTTCAGCTGGAAGCTGGGAGCTCTTCTCCTGAGAGGGTTCAGGTTCAGATGTAGCCTGACTTGGACCACAGGGCTTTTAATCATTCAGAGGAAACTGCAAGGCTTGCTGTCTTTTTGACACTTGGTTTTTAGGAGGGAGCTAAGAGGCTGCTGATTGTAGTTTGTTGTTATGAGACCTACAGAGACGGCAAAGAGAGGAGGAAGAAAACAGTTGGATAACTTGGTTGTTTCCTTTTTTATTAAAAGCTTTACAATATGACAAAAATATGCACTAGGGGAAATACAAAAAAACAAAAACAAACAAAACAAAAACATGTATTGGATGCCAGTGGGTCAGACATTTTGACATAGACCAAGCAGCCATGTTGGTGAAATGTAATCGAAGTGTATGATGTGATGTCGGCCCAACAGTGTATATACAAGGACTTGTTTTAAACTGGAGACTGCCGAGCTCGCCATATTTAGAACAGGAAAGCTAAACTAGATTTTGCTCCAATCTATTTTTACAGATTCTACCATTATTTCCTTTAGAACATGAAAATAATCCTTCACAAAAAGATATAATATGCACATAAAATAACATTATACATGGGTACAGCCAATAAAAAAAAACTAATAAATGTTGCATGCTTCTTTTTTAAAAATTCTCAGCTAAGAAATGAGGTAAAAATGTTCTGCTGCAGCATGTTATGACCAAAAAGATAAACAACAGTTCTATGAAATTAAAAGATAAGTTATCAGCTTGTGTGGAAATTAAATCAGATTTCACAATCAAAATCAATAGCTTTTTGTTGGTTTTTATTCAAAATTGAATCTCAAGAGAGAGAGAGTGACAAACGTAGCTAAACTTCATTTTGCCTCATATCCAACTCAAACATAAACAAAATATCGGTCGTCTGTTGCAAGAAGTGTAAGAAAATACATTTTCCCTTGAATGCGTTTGTGTTACCAACATGGCTGCCATTATTAGACAGTAGAAACTTTTTTTTCTCCTTTCCTTTGCTTCTAAAATAAAAAAAGGTTCACACCTACAGTGTGGTTTAATATATGAACTTTCTTACAAAAGTTTTTTTTTTAAATTGCTGTTTTAAAGAAGTAAAAAACAGCAACGTCCGGGATAGCAAATTATTTGTTTGTTTTAAGAGTGACCCCGGCACCCAGGAGTTTTGACATCACAATCTGCAAGAGAGGGAGAGAGAGAGAATGGATGGTGTAAATACATGCGGGTGAAGCACATCACCATTGTAGGCACAGACAGCTGGATGCAAACCACAAGACTTCCTCAACTCATTTAGGCATCAGAGCTGAAATTATAGAATTAAAGCTGAATTCTTCCCACCATGAAATGCTCAGCTTGTTCCTCAGAAAATTATATAATAACCAAAAGCCATTTTCACAACAGTATAATTAAAGTATGATATCCATAAATTAATTAGCCTGACTGTAGCTAAACATGATCAAAATCTTGTAGTGTGCATCCACCCAGCAATCACATCACGCAGCGAGGGCAATGCAGTGAGGGAAATGCAGTGAGGTGAATTTAGAGGCACAACCAAGCACCAAGCAGAGAGTGGAGTTATTATTGATTTGTTGGACCATCAGTGCATAATTAGGTGCTCCTGTGCTGCAGGAGCAGCAGCAATGACACAACCTCCTCGAAGATGGAAAAACATTGCTTGAAATGGGTTTGGGTGAAATAGAGCTTTGATTCTCAGCCCAAAACCTGAACAGATCTGATCCAACAGGTTTGAACTGAGTTGAGCACCAATTTCTATCATTTCCTGGTCTATGTTGCATAAATTGTTTGGTCAAATAGTAAAGTTAGTTGTTGCTTTTAAACATACAGAATTATAATTCTCTATAGTAAATAAAAGTTGGTAAATGCTCAGGGCTGAATCTTACATAACTCCATAAAAACATGAAATAGCAGAAGGAAATGCACCTTAATTATATGGTGAAAAGTTGAAGCTGATATGTTATTAATGAAATGTGTGTTTCATGAAGCTACCACCAAAATGCACTTGTACAGCATAAAGGGTGTGACTCAAAGAAAAAAAAAACTCATGTACACATTATTGTTTTTGAAGCAGAACAAGCCTGCAGGAAGTATGAGCATTCAGTCATGACCACCACTCCTCGAAATGATGGTTTAGAAAAAAAACACAAGATGGTGACCCAGAAAAATCAAAGAGAAGAAGGAGTCAATGAACTCCACTAGTGTCTGTAATGTATTTCATCATGAGAATAAACATCTTATTGGTCTCAATGGAGAACGTCTACCCAACCTCCAGAGGGCTCAGGGCCGGCTATAGAGCAGCAAAGCTGGAGCTGCTAATGGCCTGGTGTTTTTCGTTTTTCTGAAGTATTCAGTGGGGTGAGTGCTCTCTGACTCTGGGGCTAGTCTGTCATCTGCTGCTATTTTGTGTAGGCCCCTATGACTTCCGTGATGCGGAAAACATGGGTGGAATCAAAAAATAGAATCAACATGGAATATCATGGAATTTGCCAAAAATATGGATGCAATTTATGAAAAAAAAAAAAAAAAAAATCAGGGTTTTCCCTGCAGCACCTAAAGCATTGTTTCACTGCACCTAAAGTGAATGAACGGGAAAAAAGCAATGTTGTAAGTCTCTAAAATGTTTTGGAGACATTCACGGGTTGCTGAAGCTTCTGTCCTCTGATGTCTGTGTTTCACTGACGCAGGGATCCGCGCTAAAACCCAGAGTGGACATTTTGGTTATCTTTCTTTTATGTTTGTGAAACTGGATTGAAGTAAACTGATTTGGTTAAAACAAAACTGACTCTTTACTGAGTGGATTGAACTCTGTGGGACAAATTATGCACAAAAACACATACCAATGTTGTTTTGCTTGCTTGATTTAATACACCTATTGAAAACTGAATTGCGTTGTGGTATATTTGTTTTTGCAGTGCTGGTTTTTGGTGAGCGTACACACACAGTCATGTCAGTGAGGCCCTCTGACACTTGGCTAGGTCATCCAAAAAAATCAGGAATTTGACACAACAGCTAAATTCAGAGCAGAGCAATATCCAAACTATAAGCCTAGTTTTACCAATGTTATTTTGTGCTCGTTATTTTTTATGGCGCACAGTGGGATCACTCACAATAATGTGAAGGATTACTTTAGGCCACAGCGCTTACATATCTTCTATCATATTGTTTTTTTTTGTTTTTTTTAGAAAATAGTGCAATGTTGTGATGCATCATCACAAATTCAATGAAATATATTAATTTCATTCAATATATGATTACTTTTTGAATACTGTGTTTTTTAATTGTTTAAATTGTATTCATCCACCACACGATTAAGACTCTCTAGGGACAGAATGTGCTTAAATCGTAGAAAACACAGAATTCAGGAAATAAAAACTGAATTGGGAAAAAAATTAAAATGGATTTCATAGGGCCCTCATTTTGTGTGTTTGTTTTTTTCTCATCAATGCTGATAATGATCACCATCATTATCGTCACCACGCTCTTACCTGCTGGCTTTGAAGCCTTTGAGCTTCTGGACGAAGAAGGTCTCCAGAACCTCGGCACACTGGTAGAAGGGCGAGTCACTGGGGTTGTAGTAGCGGCAGTTGTCGAAGATTTTTGGTCATGTCCGCTACAAACTCTGTCAGCTTCACGTACTCACGCTTCTGTAACCTCTCCTCCATGGTAGAAAGGTCTAAGAAAACAGGATTTAAAAATGTATTAGATTAACAATCTTATGAACACTGCAACAGAAAAGGATAAAACATTTTTTTTTTAAACTACAAATGTGATAACAAGCACTTGCCAGACACAAACGTCACACATTGCGATAAAGTAGATAAATATCTGGCTTTGCTAATCGACAACTCTGCATGCTTGCTTCAAAGTTATTGCAGCTTATGTGGCATATGCTTGACAGACGTTCAAATATGTTTCCTGGGAGCACAGTTCATCACTTTATATGTGACAGAAAAAATCCAAAAACCACTGCCAAGAATTTAACCTCATCTGCTCAGCCCTTTCACGTCAGCAACTGAGATCTGACCGATTTGTCATTCCTGAGGAGAGCATCATTATGATGTCATTCCTGAGAAATGAAATCCACACAAAAAATCTAACTCTTCTACAGTCCAATGAGAGTTTCAGTGGTTACTATCCTAGTTATATTGAGTTAGGAACTGGATAAAAGTAAGATTGAGTTTACGAAGAAGCTAACTGGCAACAGCCGAGCCTTCATGTAATCTGCTGCCTGCCGGGTGGTTTGCTCTGCCGGGGGCTGCGTTTTAACAAACCATATCCTACTCTTAACCTCCTTAAACCCCCACCCAGCTGGCCTAGGGGCTTACAAACCTCATGGTCAATATCAAAGACCCTCCTTCTTCTCCGTCATCAGATTCATCTCAAACCCCTCCAAAAACTAACCAACGGCTGAAGCTACAGCAGCCAAACAGCCTTTTTTTTTTTTTTTGAAAAGCAACAAGGTCTTTTTCTTGCGGTTGAAGCGTGAGGGGAGGACTAGAGTTTCCATGATCAGGTCAACAGGAGCTGAGTGTTGGGCTGGTCCCTTTCCACAGGGAGCCCGGCAGACCCTGACCAGCTCATTAACAGTTTGTTTGTGTGGAAGTTTCAAAAAAGGCTCTGTTGACTTAAGTCCCCATTTACATGGCCGGTTTGATCTGAGTTGGAGGGCTTCCTCCCTGTTGGCCTCTTGACGCTGGTGTTTTAATGCTTAAGATATAGAAACTGGGTGTCACTTCCAACACATAAAGCAATGGCCAAAAGAAAACAGCATTACTGGGTAGAATAGGGATTACTCCCAATTCCCAGTCGGAGTAATTCAGTATTTGCTAATAAAGAGACACAATCTGATAATTACATTTCCCTACATGACAGAGCCATATAACTAAAAGTAGGCCAACATTAATGAGTAAATATCAATAAGATATAGTGTGGTAAGAAATTATGTTTTTCTGTTGAAGAGCATCAGTTTTTCTTTTATAGCTTCCTAATGTTTTGTACTTACTATATGGATTTCTGGTATATTTATCAGTGGAGAGACAAATATCTGTGTATACACTGCTTTAGCAGGAAGATTTGCCACAGGTAGCTGACGTTTTGGGTCAGTGGGGGAGTGTTTATGTATTTTATATGTTTTTTATTGTGCCGCTTTCTAGTTTAGAAAGGCTCACAGCAACATGCTTTAGTAATAGGTTCCAGCATTTAAAATCATAAGCTAAGTTCAGTGTCCAACTTTCCCACATGTACTTAGAACACACTTTTTACTTTCAGCTGCATTAACCTACAGCGGCAGGACAGTTCTGACTAAAACTAAACTAAACAATAAAACCGACCATGAAACAAAAACCAATGGTCTGCAAGGGAGGAAAAACACATTCCACAATCTGAAAAGAAATGCTGTGGAAAATAATGGCCTCTAAAGTATAGGCAATTTTAAGTAAATGAGCTAAAACGAGCGACAACATTTAAAGAATTTGAGTGATTATAGTGATTTTCCTCACTGATATGCATTTTAATAAAATAAAAAAAAAGCTACTCAGATCATTTATTGTATTGGGTGAACTTAGAAGTTTCTATCTTGTCCACACAAACCAGAAAATGTTGCACATGGCTTGGACCAGAACAATGCATTACAAATCCATTGCAGATGAAAGATCGATCCAGATGGTGTCCAGGTTTAAAACTGACCCCAACGGGCAAAAACATTGACACAAATGTTTGCCGAGTTTTGTAGGGGATACAGTAGCAG